>NC_041383.1:331973741-332110263 GCF_002162155.2 Triticum dicoccoides | reverse complement strand
TTAACTCAAAATAATAGTAGTGTTGGTTTGGAATGTAGCGTTACTGCTAACTTAGCTATAGCGCTGAATCCTAAAGCAGCGCTACTGGTAATTATTCCAATTTTTATTTTTAAAATTCTAAAATACAGTTAGCAGTAGCGCTCGTTTAGGTTCCAGCGCTATAGCTAGCTATAGCGCTGGTTCCCAACCCAGCGCTACTGCTATGTTTCTTTTCTTTTTATTATTTTCCTTTTCTAGTTTTTATTTTTCTTTTCATTTATATTATTTTCCTTTTCTAGTTTTTAGATTTCTTTTCTTTTTATTATTTTTATTTTTCTTTTCTGTTTACTTTCCTTTTTCTTTTCTATTCCTTTCTCCCTTTTGTTTTTTTGTTTTTCTCCCGACGATGGTGTCTTCCTCCCACACTGCACGAATATCACCGTAACAATGCATGTAATTGAAGGGGGTTAGAATTACATCATTTGACCGATAACAGTTACATAAGTGCATACACAAAATAGATACATATATATAAATGATGGTTTGTCAGCTGCGTCGACGACGTTTCACATTGAGATTCTTCCCTTTCTTGTTTGTTACCGAATAATTAAGCCCCTTGTTGTGACTTTTCCAGAACCATGGAGTACGATCTTTCTTAAGTAATGTAGTATTGATTCTTATTTTCATGTATGCTTCATCGTCATCGTCATCTTCCCTCATCGGGTTGCCATATTGGTTGTAGTCTTCCTCGTTGGCGACTCCATCCGTTTCGATGATGCTCCTCTTGGATCTCCTCATGACAACACAGATGGGATTGGCCGGGTCGGTTATGAAGAAGCATTGTGTCACGTGCTTAGCATGTACCCATGGATCACTTTTGGCGATGACGTTAACGTTCACGGGAGTGCTCTTCGCGTCAGGTATAGACATGGTAGTGAAATACTTGTTTTCTCTTACGACGTCCTTGTCCCATCTGACATGGAACATCGTCGCATCGTGCATTCCAGCATAGTCAAGCTCCCACATCTCTTAGACCCTTCCGTAGAATCTTTCAGTTGTGCTGTTGGCGTCGGTCACGCATTCAATTGTCACCCTAGAGTTCTGGTAATCATTGTCCATGTCTTTCGCCTCTGTGTAGAACATGTACCGCGCGTGGTCGCTGCGCGCGCGCCAGCTCCTGCTTCCACCGCGACGTCCCAGCTCTTGTGAACGCGCCACAAAGACGCCCAGGGACATCTCCTCCCTCCCCCTCACTCGCTGCTCTCTCTCCCCTCCTCTGTTTCTCTCGCACATAGCCATCGAGCGGAGCTCGTCGCCGCCGTTCACTGCCACCGCGTCCACCGAGCTCCCCTCGCCCCTCTGCCTGTCCTACGGATACGCCTCGATGCCATGGGTCACCAAGACGAAGCATGCATCCACATGACACCTTAGAATTCGTCATCATCACCATCTCCAACCTCGGGTGCCGTTGTTCGTCACCGTCGATTCGCTCCAGTCAAGCCGTCCCCGAGCCCGCTTCGATGCCCCCTGCACGCGCCGTGAGCACCTGCGTCTTTCCCCTCACTCCCCGCAGTCTAACTTGTCCTCTAGTGCTAGTGTTGCCGCGCCCGACAGCTCGCTGCTGCCGCCCATGGCGCCACCGTGGCCACAGTTGTTGCCACCCGCGTCTGAGCCCATCAGCGCACTCATTGCACCCCTAGGAGCACGTTGCACCCACCAGATCCTCCCCTAGTGCACCGTAGCCTTGTTTCCATCTACTTCCGAGCTCCGGCCGCCGCCTACATCGCCGCCGTCGTTGTTTTGGTCCACCCCTGCATGAGCTGATGGCTCCACCAGATGCGCACGAACCCCAGCTACGTGTAGGGACAAACATCGGTCGATTTGGTTGACTGTGGACAAATTCTAAGCTGCTTCGCCATTTTTTTTGTCGCCGACAACCATACTCCGGCGAAGCCGATGTGGCACCACTAGTTTAGGCCCTAACCACCACCTGAGACACTGGCAGGCTGGCCCCACATGTTAATTAACCTCGGGTTAATTTTAGTTTAGGTTTAACCTAATCCTATTTAACCCTGTGCAGCTGACAATTGGGACTCGGTCATCAGGTTTGACCTGGTCAGCCTCAGTTGACTCGCTGGCGTCATGCTTACATAATGCTGGCACAGTTAACCATTTTCTGGACTGAAAATAATCCAGAAAATTCTAGAAATTAGTTTAAACTTCAAAAATTCATAGAAATTAATCTATAACTCCAAATGAAATAATTTATATATGAAAAATGATTATAAAAATTCAAAGAATTTGATTATGGCACTTTCATGCATGTTAGAACAACTTTTGGTTACTGTTTAGGGAAAATGAAATAAATAGCATTTGAATATCCACATATGGACTTTGAATTTGAACCTAGGGTTCAAACCAACTCCATTTAAATCATTGCTAGCTGCATTAGGCCAAATCACATCATATTGCCATGTCATGATCATGCATCATGTTTCTCGCATTAAACTTGATTGTGTTCTCTCTTGTTTGCCGGTGGTTGTCCCACCCCCTCGGTAGATGTATGTTCCGACGATGTGATCGATGGCACTAATGAAGACACAATGCTATCTTCAGAAGTTCCAGGCAAGCAAAACCCCCTTGTTCATTCCGATACAATCCCACTCTCTCGCTCTTTTTCTCTTTTACTGCATTATGACAACAACGATTCAACTATTACATGTTGTGGTAGTTGAACCCCTTTCCTCTGCATGACCAGTGTTTGCCACAGTAAATAGTTGAAACCAACTAGAATGAGTAGGAGTTGTTTGAGCCATGATGTGCCAACTCATTCATGCTTGTTTGCCATGCCTGCTACTTATTAGAGTTGAGTCAGGTTGGATTCATCGGGGATGAATTGGAATGTTTAAACATGTTCTACTGTTGAGAGCTAAGTGTGTGAACACGATTTGGTAAAGGTAGCGGTGAGAGGCCATGTAGGAGTACATGGTGGGTTCTCAGATTGAAATCGTCCTCAGGAACTGAGTTCTGTGTCTGTGATCCAAGACAGTTCCTACCACACATTGGGCTCCGGGCACTCCAAGCTCTCTCGACATATTAATCAACCTGATCTCTGTCCAGGAGTTGCAACTGGTTTCTTGTGTTTGTAGGTAGTGCTAGTTGAGGGAGTCCTGGATTAGGGGGTATCCGAATAGCCAGACTGTATACATCCTCCGGACTATTGAAGCGTGAAGATACAAGACTCAAGACTTCGGCCCATGTCCGGATGGGACTCTCCTTTGCGTGGAAGACAAGCTTGGTGATCCGGATATTGTGTTTCCTTCCTTGTAACCGACTCCATGTAAACCCTAGCCCTCTCCGGTGTCTATATAAACCGGAGAGGTTGGTCCTTAGAAGGCCGATCACAATTACAATCATACCATCATAGGCTAGCTCTTAGGGTTTAGCCTCTACGATCTCATGGTAGATCTACTCTTGTACTACTCATATCTTCAATATTAATCAAGCAGGAAGTAGGGTTTTACCTGGGTAAACATTGTGTCCCTTGCTTCCTGTTACCATCAGCCTGAGATGCACAGATCGGGACCCCCTACCCAAGATCCGCCGGTTTTGACACCGACATTGGTGCTTTCATTGAGAGTTCCTCTGTGTCGTTGCTGCAAGGCTCGATGGCTCGTCTCGTCATCAAGGACAACATTACCTCGGGGGGAGCTCTGGCTGTAGGCCAAACTCTCCGACTTTGGCGGCTTTATCATGGCTACCCCATCGGCGGTTGCACCGACGATGGCCTCTCGGGTCATCAAACATAACCTTCACGTCAGTTCGGAACTCGCCGAACAGATGGATCCGATGGAGCTCTCCTCCCTTAATGAGCTCTTGGATCACATCGCCGCTCTGGGAGTCGCTACAGACTATGACCGGATCAGGCTTAAACTCGACCAAAGGGACATCAGATCCCCGCCGGCCACCCATGAGATAGCAATAGTGGAGGAACCACACAAGGATTGCCCCTCAACTTTGAGAACAAAATATGCCCGGACCACCGAACTCCGTGAGTCGAACACCTACTCAAAGGAAAACATGACCCGGGTCCTGGACATAGGATCGGGCATTGGGCCTGAGAGATTGGGCAACACTCCGGATCCCGAACAGTCAGACTCGGAACCTCCCATGCCCCTGGGTGCTATATCGGATCAGAATCCGGATTCAGCTAACAACACCCACCCGGACTTAAACCGTCTCTCCCGCATTAGGCAAGAGCCCCATGAGACAGTACATCGCTGCTGGGCCAGATTCCTCCTTGTGTTAAACAAGGTCAAGGATTGCCGCGAGGAGGACGCAGTCTCACTCTTCTGCAAAAACTCCACGAACAAAGGAATCCTTAATGCTATAAGTCGCCGTGACATAGTACACTTTGCGGACTTGGCAACTATAGTACAGAAGTACTATGCAATGGAAAGTGCCTGGAAAACCCGAACAGAATTTTGGGATAGTACGGTTCTCACCAAAACCTTTGTCCGAACTAAACGGGAGAACTCTCGTAAGTCGGCCGATCCAATTCCCAAGAAACCAAAGCCCGCCCCGGGGCGGGGAACCGTGTTGGAAGAATGGTTCAATGGGCCATGTAAACTCCACAGCACTCCGGACATAACACCAACTCATAGCCTTAGAGCATGTTGGATACTCCGGCAGGTTGCAAAAAGTGGCGAGGATCTTCTTGCAAGCCATAAAGCAGAACAACATCCCGCTAACGAACACAATACGGTATTAACAGTCTTCGTGACTTTCGCCTAAATCAATAGGCGCAAGCGAACTCATCGAAGCTCCGCTGAAATTTGCCATGTGGCAAAGATAAACCCCTGGAACGACACTGCTATAACTTTCAATGCCAGTGATGAACCTCGATTCTAGACTGTCCGGGCACCGGCCGCTCTGGTCCTTAGCCCAATCGTGGACGGCTTTCGCTCACTAAAGTACTCATGGATGGCGGAAGCGGATTAAACTTGATCTATGAAGAAACGCTCAACAAGATGGAAATTGATAAAGGCCGCATTGAGCAAAGTGGCACCACCTTCAGGGGAATCATTCCTAGTAGGGAAGTGTGGCGTGCGGGAAAAATCACACTCGATGTGGTATTCGGCACCCCGGAAAATTACAGGTCCGAAGAAATCACATTCCAAGTGGCTCCTTTTAGCAGCGGATACCACGCCCTTCTAGGGCAGGACGCATTTACGAGCTTTCAAGCCATACCCCACTACAGGTACATGAAGCTTAAAATGCCCGGGCCCAATGGAATCATCACTCTAGCCAGTGATCCGTACGTCGCACTTCACGCCGAAAACAAAACCGCAACACTAGCCCTGGAAGCATTATCCGGAGCCCTAGCAGCTGAAGAATTAACAACGCTACGGGCCACAGTGGACACGGACGACGTGATACTCGACAAGCGACCCAAGTTCACCTCATTTAAACCCGCAGATGAGATAGTTAAATTCCAAGTCCATCCAACGGACCCCACGAATACAGCTTCCATCGGAACACAGTTGAGCCCCGCAATGGACGCCGCACTACGAGACTTTTTACGCGAGAATTGGGACATTTCGCCTGGCATCCATAGGACATGCCGGGCATCCCGCGTGGATTGGCCGAACACAGCCTTAACGTACTAAAGGGATACAAACCTGTCAAACAAACCCTAAGGCAATTTTCAGAGCCCAAACGACAAGCAACGGGGGAAGAGCTAGCCAAGCTACTCAAGGCCGGATTCATCAGAGATATTAAACATCCGGATTGGCTGGCAAACTTGGTAATGGTACCAAAGAAGGACAAATCCTGGCGCCTATGCGTCGACTTCAAAGACCTCAACAAGGCTTGCCCCAAGGATCCCTTTCCCCTCCCTCGAATCGATCAGATTATCGATGCCATAGCTGGACACGACTCGCTGTGCTTTCTCGACGCATACTCTAGATGTCATCAAATAAAGATGGCAGAGTCTGACCAAGCTGCAACAGCTTTCATAACGCCATATGGCCCTTTTTTCTTCAACACTATGCCTTTCGTGCTTAAGAATGCCGGTGCAACCTATCAATGCATGATTCAAACATGCCTGGAAAAACAAATCGGCAAAACAATGGAGACATATGTGGACGACGTGGTCATAAAAACAAGACACGTCGAAACCCTAATAGATGACTTGAGGCTTACATTCGATAACCTCCGGACATACGACATCAAGTTGAATCCGAAAAAATGCGTTTTTGGCGTCCCCTCGGGGAAACTGCTGGGCTTCATTGTTTGCAATAGAGGAATTGAAGCGAATCCGGCAAAAATCCGAGCTCTATCG
Source organism: Triticum dicoccoides (assembly GCF_002162155.2). NCBI lineage: Eukaryota > Viridiplantae > Streptophyta > Magnoliopsida > Poales > Poaceae > Triticum > Triticum dicoccoides. The sequence continues at coordinate 332,103,941 of NC_041383.1, read as the reverse complement.
CAGTTGGATATACCAACAAACCTCAAGCACATCCAGAAACTAGCTGGATGCGTGGCCGCTTTGAGCCGCTTTATCTCCAGGTTAGGAGAAAAGGCATTACCTCTTTACCGCCTCCTTCGGCGCATCGAACACTTCGTGTGGACGGATGCAGCCGCGGCTGGACTCGATGAAATAAAGACCTTACTGGCCAGTAATCCAGTCCTAAGAGCGCCAAATATCGGCGAGCCCATGCTACTGTACATAGCGCAACACATCAAGTTGTAAGCGCAGTGCTCGTCGTCGAACGAGAGGTTGACGGATACAAATTTTTTTTTCCCGCTCCAAAAGCCGGTTTATTACGTATCCACTGTACTCACCCCATGCAAATCCCGATACCCACACTATCAAAAAATAGCATACGCGGTCTTCATGGCATCCCGGAAGCTATGACACTACTTTCAAGAGTGTTCAATTATGGTGGCCTCCGAAGTAGCACTCAATGACATAATAAATAACCGCGACGCTACGGGCCGGATTGCTAAATGGGCTATCGAGCTCCTTCCATTTGACATAACATACAAACCACAGTGGGCCATCAAGTCGCAAGTACTGGTTGACTTTGTCGCCGAATGGACAGAAGCCGAACTCCCTAAAGAGTACGGCGCGTACTCCAACTGGATCATGCACTTCGACGGCTCTAAAATGCTGGCCGAATTGGGAGCAGGTGTAGTCCTGACGTCTCCCACCGGAGACACGGTCCAGTACGTCCTCCAAATATTATACAGAGACTCCAACAATGCAGCCGAATATGAGGCTCTGTTGCACGGTGTTCGGATGGCAGTCTCTATGGGCATCCAACGCCTGGAAGTGCGTGGGGATTCGAACCTCGCAATATCACAAATAAACGGAGACTTTGATGCCAAGGATCCGAAAATGGCGGCCTACCGTAATGTCGTCCTCAAAATGTCAGCTCGGTTCGAGGGGCTCGAATTCCACCATGTGGCTCGAGAAAACAATCACGCGGCTGACGTTCTCGCCCGCATCGGCGCTAAACGCGACCCCGTCCCACCTAACATATTCCTGGAAAGGTTGTTCAAGCCATCCGTGGTAGGGAAGGGGAGTCCGGCAATACTAGCATGGATCCTAACACACCCCCAGATTCTGAACCATCAGACATAATCGGAGGATCTGCCACCAAAATAACATCTTCGGCCCACGAAATCATGGCCGTAGTCGCCCCATGGATTGAGCCTTTCTTGGCCTACCTAAATAGGCAGGAGATCCCAGAAGACAAAAATGAAGCACGCTGCATCTTCCGACATTCTAAAGCTTACAAAGTCCACGAAGGGGAACTCTACAAGAAAAGTGCCACCGAAGTGCTCCAAAGATGCATCTCCGAGGAGGAAGGGCGGCAGCTCTTGGCTGAAATCCATACCGGACTGGGCGGGCACCACACCGCGGCTCGGGAACTAGTCAGCAAGGCTTTCCGTATAGGCTTCTATTGGCTGACGGCCCGAGCAGACGCACATGACCTTGTCCAACACTGCGTCGGTTGCCAGCTCTTCGCCAATCAGAGTCATATGCCTGCTACCACCCTCCAAACAATCCCATAACCTGGCCCTTCACGTTCTGGGGGCTGGATATGGTCGGACCTCTTAAAGGAGGAAGCCATAAGAAAAAATACTTATTGGTCATGGTGGACAAGTTCACCAAATGGATAGAAGCCAAACCAGTCAAAACGGCCGAATCCGGACCAGTCATAGACTTCATATCCGGGGTCATACACTGATATGGTGTCCCCCACAGCATCATCACTGATAACGGCTCCAATTTCATAGCCGATGAGGTGAAAACTTGGTGCGGCAAAATGGGCATTAAGCTCGACTACGCTTCCGTCTACCATCCCCAAACAAACGGCCAGGTCGAACGGGCAAACGGTCTCATCATGAGCGGCATCAAACCCAGACTAGTGCGATCTTTGACAGAATCAGATACGCATTGGGTCAAGGAGCTCGACTCCGTACTCTGGGGGATGCGGACCACGCCGAATCGCACCACCGGATATACACCATTTTTTAGGTGTACGGCGCGGAAGCAGTTCTACCCTGCGACATAATACATGATTCGCCATGCGTACGCATGTACGAAGAGAAGGAAGCCGAGCTAGATCGGCAGGACAACTTGGATGCCCTGGAGGAGGAGTGCGACATCGCAAAAGCCGGCTCCGCATTCTATCAACAGCAGGCTCGACGATACCAAAGCAGAGAAGTACGGGCCAAAACATACAATATTGGCGAACTCATTCTACGCCTACCGGAGAAGAAGGACAAGCTCAAACCCAAGTGGGAAGGTCCCTTTGTCATTGACAAAGTTCTCACCGGAGGAGCGTACCGCTTACGTAATGCATCCGATAATAGGCTCGAGCCGAACCCATGGAACGCGGCCAGATTCCGGAGATTCTACGCCTAACGCCGAACTCAATGTTCGTCTCCTTACTCCCTCCCTTTTATTTATGTTCCATCCCTTCTCCTTTCTCGACTTTTTCTTCCTCTTCACACAAAGTATTTAATACAGTACAGACTTTCGGATTACTCCGACCACACTATGTGTGTAAGCAATACCTAGGGGCTTCCCATACGGAAGCTAAAAATAAATACTCTAATGGCTTTTCGCCCATCACATATGCATTTCTTTTTCCATATGTGCCTTTTCTTCACCATTATATGCATCGATATGACTTAAGATGTGACCAAGCTGGGTTGCCTGGCTCTTGTGTTTATGCCCTACGTTCCTGTTAATTCGGCTAGGGCATAACGGGAGCACCTCTGTGATTGTTACTACCAGTTCAGCCGGATGTGTACCTCAGATTGGGTGAAGCCGAAAGCTAGTTTCCTTAAGAGAATATTCGATCGTGAACAAAAGATGTATTCATTTATTACAACGTAAATCCCCAGAAGTCTTGTATCCTGCGCCATCATTCGGAGTCCGGACATGTGCATCGTCGCATGCGTACCCAGGGAAAGGAACCCCTAACAGAACTATTCTCCCTGGAAGATGTTTCTTACTATCCATGTAATATAACATAACTAGTTGGGTACTTGTCTGTTCAAGCACTTATGACCCCTACGCCTGGTTTCCACGCATACCCCAGTTTTGTATAACTGAGCGGGTATTCGGACACACCCCGGACTGTAGGATCCGGGGGCTGAAGCAAAAAGGTCCACCATGACAAATGATTTTAATCCGGCTAGGGGCTACTTATGCCCATTGAATTACACAGTCACTTGGACTGACTATATTCCTCCTCTATACCATCCAACAGGCTATCTAGCTTACAATCCTGTTGAGAACACTTGGCGGCTAACGCTACCTGGTCATATACCAGACTTATGGGAATTTCTTGCCCATCGGGCCCCACCAGTCCTACTTCGGGCATATGGTTCGGGTCCAGCTTGGTGTAGCGCATCTTCACCATAGCCCAGGCTTCTCTTGCACCTTACCGGTAGGCTGACATCTTCCACAATCAGAAGTGCCGCCGAGCTCCTTGGAGCAGATCCACAAGCTCCCCCATGCCGTTCGACAGGAAGCTTGATGGCCATAAGGCCTGAGCAATCCCGCGCATCACCCGCGGAGCCCGCTCGTGCAATTGTGAAAGGTCTTGTAGTGCATCGTCTGCAGATGAGGGCATCTCCTCCTCGGGGCGACCCGTCAACATGCCTACAAGCAAAATTCTTTCAATACACTTCCTCGCCGAACTGTAATATAGTTCGTCTAGGCACTTACCATAAATACCACAGCGAAGCCTTTTGTTCTCCTTCATGGAGTCTGCCAGCTGAGCGCGGACGTCTTTTAATTCCACGTCCAGCTGGATATTGGCATCTTAAATATTGTTCTTCTCCTGCCTAACTTGCGTAAGAATGCGCTCGCCAGCCTTTAGCTGCCTTTTAAGATGCGAGTCGTCATCCGTACACCCTCCGTATTCACCCCGGGATTGTCTGTAGAATTTTTTGTTAGACTAGTCATACCAGCCGTTTACTAACTGGTGCATCTTCGCACATTTGAGAAAATGTTACCAGATGAGGCCTTCTGGGATTCCTCTAACTTGGCAACCGTGTCCCTCAGCTGGGCCTTGCATTCCTCCAGCTCCCGAGCCAATTGTTCATTCTTATCTACAAGGACCTGCACATAAATTGATCCTTAAAACAGTTGTTTCAACCATTTCAAGTCTCAAGGGTTACTGCTATACATGCTTATCAAAATTTCTTACCTGTATATCTTTGGTATACTGGTCCGTCGCTCGGGCAAGCCCACCTTGAGCTGCTCGGATATATGCATGCCCAGAATTGAATGCATTAAATGCCTCTTCGGAAAAGATGTTGTTCCGAAGCACGGCCCTCCGGCGCCGGTGATTCATGGCGCTCTCCACTTCGGAGTTCGTGGCCGAAAGCATATCCGCGTCCTCTGTCGGAGAACTATGCGGTACTGGCCCCATGTCCGCCTCCGCCCTCGAAGCCGGTTCTGGAACCCGGCTGGTGGAGGCGTGATTGGCGAGATCCCCGGATATAGTCCGGCTGCCCCTCTTCCTGCCAGACAGAAAGGGCACTGTTATATTGCAAATAGAATAATCACAGGACAGGTTTTTGCTTTACCTCTGCAGCGGTGTGTCGACCCTCACCGCCTTCCTCTTGAGCCTGCCTGATCCGGACGCCCGTGGTCGACGAGTCCCTAGGGGCTCGGCCCCGCGCTCCGACCGTCGTCTCTGCAAACAGCACGACGCATCAAGGGTAAGGCATGACATCTGAGGGGAGTCCTCTTCGGAGGATAGTGTTTTTAGTTTGGCTTACACGCGACACAGGGAGCAGTCCGGGATAGTCGGCAATAATGGCCACTGAGGCACCATCACAGCTCGCTTGATAAAATACCCCGTTGACAAGCTCCACGCTAATATCCAGATCTTCTTCGAGTCCTGGATCTAGGGCCCTTCCAGGGTCCTCTGGCTGCAGGGAGGGGCTGAAGATTCCTTCTACGGACCTCCTCAGTTCCTGCTCGGAAACATCGATTCGGGTAATCTTAGTAGAGAACGGTAAAGTAAGTGAAGCAGGGAAAGGAATGACGACTTACCCACTCTGGGGGGTTGTACATGGAGAATCCGTCCCACGGTTTAATGCGAAGGAATTCTTCCTCTTCCCCTTTGTATAAGCCGGACAGTATCCTTGCCAGAGCAGTGGCGGAGTCCAGACCCTTACGGCCGCAACAGGTGGCGTCGTCTTCCCTGTTGAAGTGCCACATGGGCTTCCCCCGATATTGAAGCGGTTGCACTCCCCGCATTATGCATATTGCGATGACCTCGACTATCCTCAGTCCGGATTTGGCTAGTAACTTTATCCTGCTCATCAGGAAATGTATTTCCTTGGTATCCTCCTCTTGGGGGCCCCGGGGGCACCAGCTTAGACGTGCCCTCGGTGGGGCGTTACTGAACTTGGGGAGACCTGTCCGGACTGGATCCGGAAGGGGAACGTCATCAATGTAAAACCACTCTGAAGGCCAGTTCTCTGGTGCCTTCTTGGGAGTGCTGGATAGGTATCCGGTCTCGGCAATGCGCCATACTTCAGCCCTGCCCACTTGACATAGGGATTCTCCCTGGGTACGGGGGACAAGGAAGAACAACTTCTTCCATAACCCGAAGTGAGGTTCGCAGCCTAAAAATAGCTCGCAAAGGGAAACGTACCCTGCTATGTGTAGTACGGAGGCAGGGGTAAGGTTGTGCAACTGGAGACCGTAGAACTCCAGGAGCCCGCGAAGGTACGGGTGGATAGGAAACCCGACGCCCCTTAGCAGATGCGGGATGAGGCATATTCGCTCCTCTGGAGATGGATTAGAGATCTCTCCGTTTGTTCCCCTCCGTTATAAGTGGCTATTCCGGGTCGAACGGCGACCATAAATGCCGGTGGAAGAAACCCTTGGGTTTGTAATTTTATCAAACGGTTATGAGGAACTGAGCACTCTTCCCAATCCCCCGGCTTGGAGCGAGGAGATCGAGCAGAAGAGCTGCGACAACCGGCCATGTTGGAATGGTTTTTTCCGGAGCGCTCTGTGAGATGCTTGCTCGAGGGGGGAGAGTGAGGTTTGGATCTGAGAATTCCCGTCTCTTCAAATAGACGGCCAACCTGAAGGATCGGGGGTGGCAAATGCAAAAATACCTCGGCTCCTCACATTCGCTTGACACGTGGAGATGGTCATTATTGAGGCACTGAAGCCGAGGAGTGCGACATTGATGGGAAGCAGGACACTATTCGTCATAGTAGGTACATTGGAGTATTTTGAGAAGGAATCCTCCTTGCAATGCTGAAGACAAGACTGCACGCCGGACTCATCATCATTGAAGCCTGGTTCAGGGGCTACTGAGGGAGTCCTGGATTAGGGGGTATCCGGACAGCCGGACTGTATACATCGTCCGGACTATTGAAGCATGAAGATACAAGACTCAAGACTTCGGCCCGTGTCCGGATGGTACTCTCCTTTGCGTGGAAGACAAGCTTGGCGATCCGGATATTGTGTTTCCTTCCTTGTAACCGACTCCATGTAAATCCTATCCCTCTCCGGTGTCCAAACCTGGGTAAACATTGTGTCCCTTGCTTGCTGTTACCATCAGCCTGAGACGCACAGATCGGGAACCCCTACCCGAGATCCGCCGGTTTTGACACCGACACTATTAGTCTAGTGATGTCTACTACGCAACCTTCTTCTTGTAGACGTTGTTGGGCCTCCAAGTGTAGAGGTTTGTAGGACAGTAGCAAATTTCCCTCAAGTGGATGACCTAAGGTTTATCAATCCGTAGGAGGCGTAGGATGAAGATGGTCTCTCTCAAACAACCCTGCAACCAAATAACAAAGAGTCTCTTGTGTCCCCAACACACCCAATACAATGGTAAATTGTATAGGTGCACTAGTTCGGCGAAGAGATGGTGATACAAGTGCAATATGGATAGTAGATAAAGGTATTTGTAATCTGAAATTATGAAAATAGCAAGGTAACCAATGATAAAAGTGAGCATAAACGGTATTGCAATGCTAGGAAACAAGGCCTAAGGTTCATACTTTCACTAGTGCAAGTTCTCTTAACAATAATAACATAACTGGATCATATAATTATCCCTCAACATGCAACAAAGAGTCACTCCAAAGCCACCAATAGCGGAGAACAAACAAAGAGATTATGGTAGGGTACGAAACCACCTCAAAGTTATCCTTTCTGCTCAATCTATTCAAGAGTCCGTAGTAAAATAACACGAAGTTATTCTTTCCATTCGATCTATCATAGAGTTCGTACTAGAATAACACCTTAAGACACAAATCAACCAAAACCCTAATGTCACCTAGATACTCCATTGTCACCTCAAGTATCCGTGGGCATGATTATACGATATGCATTAGACAATCTCAGATTCATCTATTCAACCAACACAAAGCACTTCAAAGAGTACCCCAAAGTTTCTACCGGAGAGTCAAGACAAAAACGCGTGCCAACCCCTATGCTTAGGTTCATGGGCGGAACCCGCAAGTTGATCACCAAAACATACATCAAGTGGATCACGTGATATCCCATTGTTTCCATAGATAAGCACGACAAGACATACATCAAGTGTTCTGAAATCCTTAAAGACTCAATCCGATAAGATAACTTCAAAGGGAAAACTCAATCCATTACAAGAGAGTAGAGGGGGAGAAACATCATAAGATCCAACTATAATAGCAAAGCTCGCGATACATCAAGATCGTATCACCTCAAGAACACGAGAGAGAGAGAGAGAGAGAGAGAGATCAAACACATAGCTACTGGTACATACCCTCAGCCCCGAGGGTGAACTAGTCCCTCCTTGCCATGGAGAGCGTCGGGATGATGAAGATGGCCACCGGTGAGGGATCCCCCCTCTGACAGGGTTCCAGAACGGGCACCCGAGAGTTTTTGGTGGCTATAGAGGATTGCGGCGGCGGAACTCCCAATCTATTGTTCGCCTCAATGTTTTTAGGGTATATGGGAATATATAGGCGAAAGAAGTCAGTTGGGGGAGCCACAATGGGCCCACGAGACAAGGGGGCGCGCCTAGTAGGGGGGGGGCGCCCTCCACCCTTGTGGCCACCTCGAAGCTTCCTTGAGTTCAACTCCAAGTCTCCTGGATCACATCCGTTCCAAAAATCACGCTCCCGAAGGTTTCATTCCGTTTGATACCCCTTTTCTTCGAAACACTGAAATAGGCAAGAAAACAGCAATATGGGTTGGGCCTCCGGTTAATAGGTTAGTCCCAAAAATAATATAAAAGTGTATAATAAAGCCCATAAACATTCAAAACAAATAATAAAATAGCATGAATGCTTCATAAATTATAGATACGCTAGAGACGTATCAGCATCCCCAAGCTTAATTCCTGCTCGTCCTCGAGTAGGTAAATGATAAAAGAAAGAATTTATGAAGTGTGAATGCTAGCAGGTGCACAAGTTTGATCAATGATAATTTCAATCACCTTTTCTAGCATGATTATATGTCGTAACAGTAGTTCATCTCATAAAACTTCTCAAGATCAAGTAACAAGCTATTCACATGTTAAAGCATAGACCATAAACTTTCTTGAAAACTAGCAAACTTCATTCTCAGTCATCAAACAATTACAATTCATCTTATTTTCAGGAAGGGTCTATGTCAGAGCTTTGATTCAACAAACTCCACATACTCAACTATCATATAGTCTTCTACAATTGCTAACACTCACGCAATGCTTATGGTTATGGAGTTTTAATCGGACACTGAGAAAGATAGGGGCTTATAATTTTTCCTCCCAACGTATTCACCTTTGGGTGATGTCAACAATAATAGTTCATGCTAACTTACATCCAATTGGATATATATATCAGGATCTTTCCAACATGAGGTGCTTGCCAAAGGATAAAATGAAAAAAAGGGAAAGGTGAAGATCACCTTGACTCTTGAATAAAGTAAAAGACATAAAGTAAAAGATAGGCCCTTCGCAGAGGGAAGCAGAGGTTGTCATGTGCTTTTAGAGTTGGATGCACAAAATCTTGATGCGAAAGAACGTCACTTTATATTGCCACTTGTGATATGAACCTTTATTATATAGTCCATTGCTTTTATTACTTCCATATCACACGATGGTATAAAGCTTATTTTCTCCACACTAATAAGTCATGCATATTTAGAGAGCAATTTTTATTGCTTGCAACATGACAACTTACTTGAAGGATCTTACTCAATCCATAGGTAGGTATGGTGGACTCTCATGGAAAAACTGGGTTTAAGGATATTTGGAAGCACAAGTAGTATCTCTACTTGGTGCAAGGAATTTGGCTAGCATCAGGGGGAAAGGCAAGCTCAACATGTTTGAATGATCCATGACAATATACTTTAACTGAGATGTGAGAAAAGATAACCCATTACGTTGTCTTCCTTGTCCAACATCAACTCTTTAGCATGTCAAACTTTAATGAGTGCTCACAATTATAAAAGATGTCTATGATATAGTATATTTATATGTGAAATATCTCTTCCTTCAATATTCTTTCATGAATTGTTCAAATGACCAATACAATGCTTGCTAACCTTCAATAAATTTACTACCTCTACTTCTTAGATGTGAAGTCATTGCTCCTAACGGGGTAAGAATATGAGACATATATAATTTCAGATTTATGACATTCAACTCATTCAACCATTTACTCATAGGATATAAGTGAAGCACACGAGTAAATGAAAAACTACTCCAAAAAGATATAAGTGAAGATCAATGAGTAGTTAAATAATTATGTAACTACGTGAAGACTCTCTCTCAATTAGGAATTTCAGATCTTGGTATTTTATTCAAACAGCAAGCAAAACAAAATAAAACGACATTGCAAGGATATCACAACTCATGTGAAGAAGCAAAAACTTAGGTTCAACCGATACTAACCGATAGTTGTTGAAGAAGAAAGGTGGGATGCCTAACGGGGCATTCCCAAGCTTAGATGCTTGAGACTTCTTGAAATGTTATCTTGGGGTGCCTTGGGCATCCCCAAGCTTGAGCTTTTGTGTCTCCTTAATTCCTTTTATATCTCGGTTTCCTAAATCTCGAAAGCTTCATCCACACCAAACACAACAAGAACTCGTGAGATAAGTTAGTATAAACCAATGCAAAAACGTTATCATTTTCTACTGTAACAAATCACTAAAATTATTATTCAACATTGTATACTAAATTCCTCGGCATATTTAATACTCCTATCCTCAAATAGAATCATTAAACAAGCAAACATATGCAATATATGCAAACATAACAGCAACTTGCCAAAACAGTATAGTCTGTAAAGAATGCAAGATTCATCATACTTCCCTAACTCCAAAAATTATGAGAAAAATACTACACTGTAGAAGATTTATCAGAGCTCAATATGCAAAATGTTTCAACATTATATCATTCTCTGACTTTTCTAGGGAATTTTTGCAACAGCAGTAAACTTTCTGTTTTCAAACAGCAACATGTATACTAGCAAAATAAGCATGGTAAAGGCTATCCTTGACATTTTTATTGAAAATGTAGATGCAAAACATTAATCTAAATAACAGCAAGCAAATACTAACAATATAAAATGACGCTCCAAGCAAAACACATATCATGTGGTGAATAAAAATATATCTCCAAGTATAGTTACCGATGAACGAAGACGAAAGAGGGGATGCCATCCGGGGCATCCCCAAGCTTAGGATTTTGGTTATCCTTGAATATCTTGGGGTGCCATGGGCATCCCCAAGCTTAGGCTCATGCTACTACTTATTCCATACTCCATCAAGTCTTTACCCGAAACTTGAAAACTTCACAACACAAAACTCAACAGAAAACTCGTAAGCTCCGTTAGTATAAGAAAATAAATCACCACTTAAGTACTGTTGTGAACTTACTATAAATTCATATTGATGTAACATCTACTGTATTCCAACTTCTCTATGGTTCATACCCTCCGATACTACTCATAGATGCATCAAAATAAGAAAACAACACATAGAAAACAGAATCTGTCAAAAATAGAACAGTCTGTAGTAATCTGTATCAAACGTATACTTATTGAACTCCAACAATTATACCAAATTAGGAAGTCATAAGAAATTTGTGTACCAATCCATAGCAAAAAGAATCAGATCAACAGCACGATTCCGTGAATTATCAAAACTAATTTACTGGGTGCAAAAGTGTTTGATTTTCAGCAGGATCAACACAACTATCACCGTAAGCTATCCTAAAGGTCTTACTTGGCACTTTATTGAAACAAAAGCTATAAAACATGATTAATACAGTAGGATAATCATGTGGACACTCAAAAACAGTAAAGGTAAATTTTGGGTTATCTCCCAACAAGCGATTTTCTTTAATGCCTTTCTAGCTAGGCATGATGATCACAATGATGCTCACATAAAAGATAAGAATTAAATAAAAACGGGAGCATCATGAAGCATATGACTAGCACATTTAAGCCTAACACACTTCCTATTCATCGGGATTTTGTGAGCAAACAACTTATGGGAAAAATAATCAACTAGCATAGGAAGGAAAAACAAGCATAACTTCAAGATTTTAAGCACATAGAGAGGAAACTTGATATTATTGCGATTCCTACAAGCATATGTTACTCCCTCATAATAATTTTCAGTTGCATCATGAATGAATTTGACAATATAACCAGCACCTAAAGCATTCTTTTCATGATCTACAAGGATAGAAAATTTACTACTCTCCACATAGGCAAAATTCTTCTTATTCGGAATAGTGGGAGTATCATAAGAGACTTGAATACTATAAATTGCTTCCAAATTAAAAGATTAATTTTCATAAAAAGGGTAATCATGACAAGGTTTATAAATATAATCATCACTACTTTTTATAGCATAAGTTTCATCACAATAATCATCATAAGTAGCAACTTTGTTCTCATCATAATCGATTGAAACCTCTTCCAAGATAGTGGAATCATGAATAAATAAGGTTGACACTCTTCCAAGTCCACTTTCATAAATATTATAAGATTCAACATCCTCCAAAATAGTGGGACCACTACTTCCTAAAGTTGACACTCTTCCAAACCCACTTTCATCAGTATAATCATCATAGGTAAGAGGCATGCTATCATCATAACAACTTTGCATATCAAAACTTGGGAGGCTCAAAATATCATCTTCATTAAACGTAGCTGCCCCAAGCTTGGGACAAACATTAATTTCAGCAAATATATTCTAAAATATATCATCCTCATCAAACATAGCATCCCCAAGCTTGGGCCTTTTCATATCATAAGCATAATCACTCTCATCATTAATAGTATGGATAGCACCAACAGTATAGCAATTATCATCATCACAATGAGTAGTAGGAGCAACATCATTTGGGAGGGATACCTTTTTACCTTTGATTCTTCGTTTTTTCTTTTTATTCTTCACATCATGTATGGGTTCAACCCTCTTCTTTGAGCTCCTTATGGATGAGATTGGTTGAATAGAAAGCTCCACCTCGTTACCTGATTCATCATAAGAAATAATAGGAGGATAATGGGAAGTCTCTTCCCTTTCATTAATATTCTCTTCATCTTCTATTTGCTTTCTTTTCTTTATGTAATTGGCAATATAAGGGTTTTCAATGCAATTCACCGCACAACACATATAAATCTCCTCTAGATCAATATCAAGGAATTCCTCAAGGTTAAATTCTGGAATAAGCTTAGTTGCTTGTTTCAATTCTTCATTACAATGTGCAAGGGAAATCATATCATCACAATTTTTGGACACGATTCGATCATGAAACAATTTGCATTGGAGATTTAAATGACCATGTTCATTTATGTTGGAGATATTTTATATTTTCCGCACTAACATTAAGCCTTTCTTGCAACCATTTAGTTTCTAAATGCTTATGCCTCTTGCAATATCTATTTCCCTATTTGGTGTGTACTTAAAAACCCAATGTACTCCACAGAAATCGACATGTCTATAGGAGAAATTTTCATCACAACTAGTGCAATCATCATTAGTACTATGGATATTCAAAGAGTTCGTACTAACAACATTGCAATCATGCTAATCATTCAAAGATTTAGTATCAAACATTTTATAGACTTCTTCTTCTAGCACTTGAGCACAATTTTCCTTTCCATCATTCTCACGAAATATATTAAAAAGATGAAGCGTAATAGGCAAACTCAATTCCATTTTTTGTAGTTTTCTTTTATAGACTAAACTAGTGATAAAACAAGAAACGAAAAGATTCGATTGCAAGATCTAAAGATATACCTTCAAGTACTCACCTCCCCGGCAACGACACCAGAAAAGAGCTTGATGTCTACTACGCAACCTTCTTCTTGTAGGCGTTGTTGGGCCTCCAAGTGTAGAGGTTTGTAGGACAGTAGGAAATTTCCCTCAAGTGGATGACCTAAGGTTTATCAATCCGTAGGAGGCGTAGGATGAAGATGGTCTCTCTCAAACAACCCTGCAACCAAATAACAAAGAGTCTCTTGTGTCCCCAACACACCCAATACAATGGTAAATTGTATAGGTGCACTAGTTCGACGAAGAGATGGTGATACAAGTGCAATATGGATAGTAGATAAAGGTATTTGTAATCTGAAATTATAAAAACAGCAAGGTAACTAATGATAAAAGTGAGCGTAAACGGTATTGCAATGCTAGGAAACAAGGCCTAAGGTTCATACTTTTACTAGTGCAAGTTCTCTCAACAATAATAACATAACTGGATCATATAACTATCCCTCAAGACGCAACAAAGAGTCACTCCAAAGCCACTAATAGCAGAGAACAACTGAAGAGATTATGGTAGGGTACGGAACCACCTCAAAGTTATCCTTTCTGCTCAATCTATTCAAGAGTCCATAGTAAAATAACACGAAGCTATTCTTTCCGTTCCATCTATCATAGAGTTCGTACTAGAATAACACCTTAAGACACAAATCAACCAAAACCCTAATGTCACCTAGATATTCCATTGTCACCTCAAGTATCCGTGGGCATGATTATACGATAGGCATCACACAATCTCAGATTCATCTATTCAGCCGACACAAAGCACTTCAAAGAGTACCCCAAAGTTTCTACCGGAGAGTCAAGACGAAAACGTGTGCCAGCCCCTATGCACAGGTTCATGGGCGGAACCCGCAAGTTAATCACAAAAATATACATCAAGTGGATCACGTGATATCCCATTGTCACCACAGATAAGCACGACAAGACATACATCAAGTGTTCTCAAATCCTTAAAGACTCAATCCGATAAGATAACTTCAAAGGGAAAACTCAATCCATTACAAGAGAGTAGAGGGGGAGAAACATCATAAGATCCAACTATAATAGCAAAGCTCGCGATACATCGAGATCGTATCACCTCAAGAACACGAGAGAGAGAGAGAGAGATCAAACACATAGCTACTGGTACATACCCTCAGCCCCGAGGGTGAACTACTCTCTCCTCTCCATGGAGAGCGCTGGGGTGATGAAGATTGCCACCGGTGAGGGATCCCCCCTCCGACAAGGTGCTGGAACGGGGTCCCGAGAGGTTTTTGGTGGCTACATAGGCTTGCGGCGGCGGAACTCCTGATCTATTGTTCGCCTCGATGTTTTTATGGTATATGGGAATATATAGGCGAAAGAAGTCGGTCGGGGGAGCCACGAGGGGCCCACGAGACAGGGGGCGCGCACAGTAGGGGGGGCACGCCCTCCACCCTCGTGGCCTACTCGAAGCTTCCTTGACTTCAACTCCAAGTCTCCTGGATCATTCGTTCCAAAAATCACGCCCCCGAAGGTTTCATTCCGTTTGATATTCCTTTTCTTCAAAACACTGAAATAGGCAAGAAAACATCAATATGGGCTGGGCCTCCGGTTAATATGTTAGTCCCAAAAATAATATAAAAGTGTATAATAAAGCCCATAAACATCCAAAACAGATAATAAAATAGCATGAATGCTTCATAAATTATAGATACGTTGGAGACGTATCATCTACCAAGTCACCCGGTACAGGTGGGCTTGGGACAGACTAGGTGCAGTGGCATGGTGTATCAAGTGGCACCCGAATGGTGGGCTTGGGAACCCTGCTCTCATCATTTGGGGCCGCGAGTGACACCCCGACCAGACCTCCTTGCGGATGGAACCCGAATAGGCGGTAAGCCTGGACTATAGACTTGTGTGGTTAGTCAGGTCATGGCCGACACCCTCTCCAGGCTTCCGCTTCAAGGTTGACGAGATACATGACGTGTACATGGCGGTAAGTGGCGAGAGCATGTGTGAAGAAGTACACCCCTGCATGGTTAACATCATCTCTTCGAATATCCACGTCCGCGGTAAAGGACTACTAGGTTGCTTGTGCAGTTCGCAGACAAGTGAAAGTGGATACTCTGAAATGCGCAAGATAACCATATTGGTGTATTGATATGGTGAATATGTGGACTCTTGTGCGCCACCTCAAAAGATTTACCAGCAGTCATAGTACAAGATAGCCACTGAGTCAAAGCTGGCTTGCTGTAGTTAAACTCCACCACCCCTTTGTTGATACTGATGCATATGTAGTTAGTTCTGATGTAAGTCTTGCTGGGTACATTTGTACTCATGTTTGCGTAATTTATGTTTTTGCAGAGAGACTTCAGTCTCACTAGTAGTTCTGTGTGGACTTTGACGTTTAGCTTGTTACCTCAACTACGATCTTATACCCTTGGTAGGGTCTTGTAGATAGTCAGGCTTCACAGCCTTTTTCATTTGTAGTTTTCTGTACGCAGACATGTTATGCTTCTATTGCTTGTATGCTCTGTATGTTGGGTCATCAGACCCATGTTTGTAATATCTAGCTCTCCGGAGCCTTTTAAATAAATACTTGAGTTGTAGAGTTTTGTTGTGATGCCATGTTGTATTTGCACATATTGAGCATATTATGTGTATGATTTGAAATGCTTGGTATGTGTGGGATCCGACAATCTAGTTGTTTATTCTTGGTAGCCCCTCTTATGGGGAAATATCTCCTAGTGCTTCCGCTGAGCCATGGTAGCTTGCTACTGCTCCTGAACACTTAGGCTGGCCGACATGTGTCCTTCTCCATTCCTGTGTCTGTACCTTCCGGGAAATGTCAGGCGTTGTTCCTTTAAGTCCTTATAGCTTGCTATGGCTTGGGTTCATACGTTGTTGATCGACACGTTCGTTGCTGGGTCATCTATGCCTGTCCCTGTAAGTTAGCGCCACCTTGGGTTTACGACTAGTCATGTCGGGCCAGGTTCTCTATCATATGGATGCTAGCGACACTATCATATACGTGAGCCAAAAGGCGCAAACGGTCCCGGGCCAGGTAAGGTGGCACCCGTGGGAATACCGTGCGCGAGGCCGCAAAGTGATATAATGTGTTACATGCTAGATCGGTGTGACTTAGGATCGTGGTCCTGACATCTTTGGTATCAGAGCCTGACTGCCTGTAGGATTATCAAGCCAAACTGATCGAAGTCGAGTCTATCAATGCTTTAGTTATATAAGGGAGTTGATTCTGGAATAGAACATAGGGCTCTTTTTACTCCATTACCTTATGTCCTTCTGATCTGAGTCACCTTGTTCTTTCCTGTAAGGATTAAGAACTAGGCTTCTCATCTTTCTATCAGGATCACGTGTTACTACTCTGTAGATTTAAAGGATTGATGGATTCAAGCCTCGGTTCAGTTCTTACTACCTCCTGTGTTGATAGTTGATCTCGGAACCTTGATATTATGGTGTTGAGTGGTTATCCCACCATGTTGCAGGATGTCTCAAATATTTTTGAGCATTTACAATTGTTATGCTGTCCGAGTCATCCCGGATTTCTAAATAGTCTAATGCACTTGCAAATCTTTCCCCATGTTCCCGATGTCCTTTTGGGGTCAGATTAAGCACACTAATTAGTGTGTTGAGGAACTCCATTGCCTGTTGAAGCTATTTTTAGGACACTAGGGTATCTTAGAGAACCACCAAGTAATCTAGCCATGTTTTGTGTTCCCAGTGTAATGATTCTGGCCGTCATTCTCGAAAGCATCCTGTGATGCCATTTAGTAGTAGGCATTATATTCCTGGGTTTTTTAACCCGAGATTCACCTTACTTACTTCATGTTGATAGTGTTTGCTAGTTCCTTTAGGATATTAGTAACCTTTGCGATAGTCCTCGAGGTCTGTGGTATATCGTTCTTCAATTACCATGAACCAATATGGCAGAAGTTCTTTTGAACCAAAAGATCACAACCAGAGTGCTCTCGATGAGTTCTCCATCCTATATTGTGAATCTTCCAGTCCTACCTTTCTGCACGGGTTATCCGGAAAAACGTGTTGAACTTTGCTCGACATACTAACCTTTGCATCCACAACTCAAAAAAAATCATATGTTCCCTTGAGTTGTCCCTCCTCAGTTGTATTTTGGCCTTCGTTTATTAGTTGATAGTCAGGAGTAGTTGTGCATCATGTTCATCGATGCCTATTATTCTTATGGTCCATCAAGCCATTCTATTTTAGAATGACTAGGAGAAGCAAACTCGAGTACCTCATCCATTTCCAGGATTGGGTCAAAGTAGTCGTACTCCGCAGATCAAAATGCCAATCTAGCATTTGTTCTGTTCTACCCTGGAGTATTATTGTCTTATGTCAAGAATGTCATGGAAATTGCACACCATCTTATGAATCCTTGGTATAGTGATACTTCTTTCCATCATTACTCATTCCTCGGCCCCCGTGTTGTTGCAACCGGAATACCGAAAAGTGAATTGTGAGGTCTGAAATCAAGACTCCTAGCAAGTCCGTTGCTTGGTAGTTAATGGACAATACTCTCAATCTTAGTGTGCTGGTTATTGAATCATCATCCTAAGATTGATCGTGCTACCTAGTCCATATTTCTTGGTGCACCCTTTGATCAATGAGTTAGGATTGCATTAGTTTCTCTCTCTTGATCATGTCATCTTGCCCTGAAAATCAAGACTGCTCCCGAGCTTAATAACATATGGTGGTTCGTGATTTTCCGAATATCTTCTCGGAAGTATCAGTAGGTTGTCCCCTGACTATTATGTTGAGTTCGTGATCAAGTTGGTTTCTTGTAAATCACCCCTTCTCCAAGAATCGGTGTTGGATACCCTAGAGCTAGTTGGTTAAGCTAAACAACCACTTGGAGAGTTCGAAGATAAAAGCTTTACCTAACTTAGCTCGTTCTGAAGGGATATCCTTGTGTTTGTGTATATGCTGAAGAAAGATGATATTTTCATCGATTGATCCTCGTGATCAATTTTCGGAGCTATTGTGTTACCCAGTCTTTGATTTGAGTATGTGTTATCATCAAATCAAATTAGATCCAATGATGTTCGTAATGTTGTCTTACTCGTGATTGTTTCCTCTGCATACACCATTATATTCTTTGGTCTAACCAATGCTACCACTTTGTACACATAATTGTGGAATTTCATCCATATGGAAACTTAGATGAATTATTGTTGCGCCCATCGGCAACATTTTTATCTCCTCGATGATTCATGTTGAACATTGAGCTAGTGTTGGAAACTTGTGTCAACATTTTCTTCGTGTCCCATTCATGAAGCATATGCATGGATGAAAGAAGTGACTTCCTCTAATTCATGTGCATTTGATGCAAGTTGCCGTCGTGAATTCAAGAAAGTTTGTTTTTTCTTCCCCTGGATTCATCCCAAGTCAGTCATGTACGTGCAAAGTATTCTATGGTTTGATAGACTGATCATCTTCATTCCATATGTATATCCTAGCACACCAAGCCCCCGATTGATTTGTTCAAGATAAAGGAGTCTATTCTAAGGTGAATTCTTTGGACTTCCACGCGTGGAGACTTTGATATAATTAATGATGGTTCCCTACACGAACTCGGTAGTGTTTTATTATAAGACTACTATGTGGTCATGCTTATTTGGGACAACGCGATCACATGTGTGTAGCAGAACCAACTCATGTTTTGGAGCTTACTACCGTGGTTCATTTGCTGAGAATCTCGCAACGTTATCTCGTCAATTTGTGTTGCAACTCTTCTTTTCAGACATGTTGAGTCCGAAGTATTCTATTTCTAACCAGATCTTAATCTCGGGCAGATATGATGGTTGGAATATTCCCAAGCATTTTGTTCCCAGCTTGCACTGCCAATGTGCCAATTTCCCATGGGTTGCCCTTCTCAGCAGTTGTTGTCTCGGATCATCTTCAAAGGATGTCCTACCATGGATCCCATCCATTTCCGATGGTAAGAAAAAATCATCCATTGCGTTGTCCTCAACAAGGTAGTCCACATCATCCATCCTAGTCTGAGTATGTCATTATTTCGGACTCCTTCAAATGACCAATTGTGATTTGCCTTGGGCTGGTATGAAGAGTTCCAATGATCTAAATATCAAAAGTAATTCTTTTTCCCACTTAAGGGAATAATTCTACGAGTCACCTCCTCTAAGGTGCCCCATTATGGAATCATGACAGTCTATCTCCTCGCTACAATGAAACTCATTCACCATCTTTTTAAGCGTGGAATTGTTGCCTACCAAAATTGAACCTTCGTCATCGGCTCCTTACCATCACCCCTGATATGTGTTCTGTGACTCAGATCAAGAGATGTTTCAATGTCTCATTCTGTGATTTAGTCGTTGTCGGCGTTCTGGGAACAGGGGTCCCCAGACTTGCCTACCTGCGGCCTCCGGCGTGGCTCAAGGGGCGGCCCATCATGGTCCATCTTCATTAGCACGAGCTCAAGACCTTCGCGAGGGGCCAAGCCTCGCGAGGCAGACGACAGGAGGCTTCCTCAGGCGCGGCCTCGTCAGGCTGGCTCGCGAGGAGGCGGAGAGATCAAGGCGGGGTACCTCACAAGGTGCCCATGACGCAAGCCATGACGACCAAGGGCGCCAGGCGGGCGCCAGGCCACGCAGTGTCCTCCTTCTCCTCTTTGGTGCAAAGGGAGCAAGCGCAGGTGGGAGCGCAGTGTCCTCCTTTTCCTCTTTGGTGCAAAGGGAGCAAGCGCAGGTGGGAGCATCAAGCAAAGGCATCCATTTCGGTGCAACAAGACCAAGACCAGTAGAACGGCAGGATGGAGGTCATCGTGGAGCCCAAGCCGACATCACCACCAGAGCCTTTAGCAGGCGAGGACCAACTTTAGTCAGGATAAGTGTACTGGATGTTCCCCTTCAAAATGTCCAATTGTTGGCGCCCTTCCCGCTCAATATTTGGGAGGAGGCCCAGGGCCTTTGCCTATAAATAGGACTAGCCACCACAAGGTAGGGGAAGAAGGGAATCCACACCAGGAAACCAGTAGAGAGAGCGACTGAACTCCCCCTAGCAGTTCATCGCACCAGCCAAGGACAGACCCTCGCGAGGCTGTTCTTCCTTGTATTGTTCCTCATCAGCCCAAGAGGCAATCCACCACACCACACACTGGAGTAGGGTATTACACCACAATGGTGGCCTGAACCAGTATAAACCCTGTGTCTCTTGTGTTGTTCCTTTGGTTGCTTACATCCTAGCGAGGCGGCGAGGCACATGCGGTGGAACGCTAGATCTCCGCGTGCACCCCAGAGTTCGAACCTAGAGGGTCTGCCGGAACCCGAAATCCGACATTTGGCGCGCCAGGTAGGGGTGCACCGGAATCCACCTTCTGCCACTTCGCGTCCTGTCGCATCGTCATCATCATGTCCGGTGACCAGGCAGGCAACCCCGATCCCTGGGCGGCCTGGCCCGCCCACGCAGAACCGCTCGCTCCGGGCGACCCCACGCCCCGGGCAGCTCATGGCCCGCAGGGCGCTGCGGGCCGCGGTCGGCGCAGACAAGCAGCGACAGCTCTCACGACGCGGCATGCGTGGTCAGCGGCGAGGGCCTCCCACCACGCCGCGGCCACGATGCTGTACACCCAACAGGAGCAGGCGAACTCGAGGGCCGCGCTCACCGTGGCCCGAGAGCTACTGCAGTGCAGGCTGCTGGAAGGCGGTGGCGACGTGCTGCTAGAGTGTGTGGCAGAGCTCCTGGGCTTCTCCGCCTCGGGGGCTCCCCCCTTCTGCACCCAACTCCCACCTCAGGTCTAGGGTGGCCCGCACGGGGGCTCCGTGCACTCTCGTGCGGCCCCAAGCGGGCTCCAAGGCCAACCCAACATCGGCCAGGCCGTCAGCCCCGGGCCAACAGCGGCGCTGCCTCTACCCCCGACCATCGAAGAAGGACTCGCCACAACCCGTGGCCCCGGTGGGCCGCCGCGCTATCACCCCCAGGCAGGCACATCAAGCGGAACTGCATGGCACACAGAGCGCTATGGCGCGGCCTTTGGGATGGCGACCTTAGTGGAGTACGTGCCCCACATGATGGACCAAGGGTGCACACATGAGGACGAACAAGGCTCGCTCCTCAGCCCAAGCTGGGGGAACGAGACGCCAGAAGCTGAACTCTTCCAGGATCCCCGAGGAGGCCCCGTCGGCTACGCTGGAAACAACGAGTATCAGGTACGACTAATTCCTCAGGAGCAGGCATATGCCAACCATGGATCGCAGGAGGTGCAGGTCACGACAACGGGTGGCTGCCCCACTCCCGCAGCTTCCTACCCCTCAGGAGGAGGGCGCCGGGGGCTGCAAGAGAGGGATCCAACATCACCACCGCGGCGTTCGGAGCAAGGCGTCCTCAGGAGGTAGGCCCTCTGCTGGGGAGGTGCCCCAGAGCCTACCCCTGGCAGAGGACCTGTGGTCGTCGGGGGAACCGTTGGCGACCGCTCTACCCCATCGGCGGCGTCCTGGTTTCCGGTCATCGTCGGTGGCACTAGAGTGCAGCGCAAGGAAGGGCCCTCGTCTGGCGATATGAAGCAAGGCCGGTACCTGTGAAGAAGGCCCAGTGCCTGTGAAGCTCGCCGCCCCATGACACTCTCACGTAATAATGAGTTGGGCTGTACACGCCCCGGAGTCTCAGGGGTGCCGGCCTTAGGCCCTGGGGCTCCCTCCCACGCCCAGTGGCAGCACTTAGCTCCATGCTGGTGAGAAGACGTCCAAGACTAGACTAGGTGCCAGACGCGGCCTTTTTTCTGCTTTCATTGCTTTTCCCCCCTTTGGTTACCGTTTTCTCCCATTGGATTTAAAGTTGAATTCGAGCTCAAGGATTTGTGTGTGTTCGGGGAAGGGGTGTTTGGTCTCGTTCGAGCAATCTCTCGCGTTCTGGTTACCGCTTCGCCTCAGCTGCCTCCCCTCGCGAGCCCATCGCGAGCCGGGCCAGGCCTAGCTTGCGTGCAGCCCAGACTGCCACCGCCGCACCCTCTCTGGAGGTTTTCATTACAGGTTTTATGGGCTCGTTCAGAAGACGCTCGAGGCACCACAACCCTCTGCAGGCTGACTCAAGGCCCACGCGGGTCAAAGGTAAACCAGCCAACCAGCTCGTCACGAAATCAGCCGCTTGGCCCAAGCATACGAGTAATATTGCATCTACCGTTACGCTGAATACGAGTTTTTACATGAGGGGCTCCCCCTCCCAAAATGCTCTTACAACCTTTAGGGCAAGGCCCGAACTCTGTCTGCGCAGGGTAAGGAAGCAAGGACAACACGCAGTCAGTCGGATAAATCCCCCAATGCATCCTCAGGGGCTCCTCCTGAATCATCGCTGGCATCGCTGGCCTCGCCGTCGCCCTCCGCATCGCCGGCAGCGGCGCCAGGGCCGTTCACCACGTCGCCTTCATCAGCAGCCACAACCGCGTTGTTGTTATCAGAAGCGAAGGCCCTGACAAGGGCATCCACGTTGTCTTCCACCCAGCGCGCCAGATCGCTCCGGACGGCCTGGGGTACTGGGGCGATGGCGACGTCAAAGTCGAAGTTGGGGAACATGTTCTGAAGGTGGCTGAAGACACGAGAGAAGGCACGCCCGAGCAGGGCGCGACTCCTCTCCTCCACCAGCCTGTTGGCTCCGACCGAGCGCGCCTCCAGCTGCGTCACCACATTGGTGAACAACTAAAGATTGCCATCATAGTTGACTATGTGTTGCTGGGCAACAGCCACCTCGCAGATGTTACCCAAGGCCGTGTTGGCTCTCTCCCGGAGCCCGGTGAGCATGGGGCCGTCCTTGTTCTCCAGAATCCGCCACTAGAGTATCTCATCCTCGTTCTGCCACGCAACGGCCTCAGCCTCGTCCACCCGCTGGCGGAGGAGAAGCGCCTCGGCACGGGAGGTAGTCAGCTCCTCCTGCGCTACGTCAAGGGCGGCCCGAGAAGCGTCGGCCCGCCGCGTCACTTCCTCCTGCTTGGTCCTCAGGACGGCGGTCCTGCCTTCAGCCTCGACCCGGATCAACCCCAGCCTCTCCTCAAACTCGTGCTCAAGGTCCAAGCGGGTCGTCGCCACCCTGCGATCAACCTCTGCTATGGCTCGGGCCTCGCGTGCAGCAATGTCATCCTCTGCCTGCGTCACCAAGCGTTCTCTTGTCTCCAGACGTTCAAGATCACGTGCGCGCTCAGCAGCCTCCAGCGTCAGTGCCTCCTCACGTCTCAGGAGCTCTGCCTGGTCGACCGAAGCCACCTTCATCGATGGAAGGGCCGTCTCCTGCAGCTCCACTTGCTGCTCCAGGGAGTGGCACCGGGCTAAGAGTTCCCGCGCCCGCTCCTCCGATGCCTCGCGCCGTCGGTCAGCCTCTCGGGCCTACTCGACGGCCCGGGAACGGGCCTCCCAAGAGGCCGCCAGCAATGCCTCGGCCTCCACGTTGTCGAGGTCACGCTGGTGGCGCGCCAGGGCGACGGCCGCCTCCAGCTTGCGCCTCTCTTCAGCCAGGCGCAGGCCCTCAGCCTCAAGGCGCACGTCTTCATCATCAAGCTCTTCACCAAGCTGGCTCACTGCATCGGCCGCCCTCCGGAGAAACCCTTGGCGAAGAACTCGACGCCTCCGGGCGCGCTCGAGCACGTCTTCTGCGTCATCATCCGCCGCAAGTAAGCGCCGGGGGCCACGAATCAGCACTCCCCCTCTGGGCAGGGGGCTGGGGGCCGGCGCCCTCATGATGGCCGGGCACGCCTCGCCAGAAGCCCTGCTGGGGGCCGGCCCCTCCCCAAGTGAAGAGCGCAGGGCCGACCTCAGCCAATCGCCATCCATGATCAGGCTCGAGACCCAAGGCAGGCTGGCTATGCCTCGAGAAGGCTCGCGAAGGAGGGTCGCAAGGCGCGCAGGGCCGCGATGCACCACAGGATGGCTCATCTCTCCAGCCGGCCTCACTGAGAGGGCTCTGCTGGAACTCGAAGCGCTTGCAGGCAGTGGAGAGGGCGCAGCCTGGGGGGATGGCTCCTTGGCCATTTCCGCGAGCTCGGCAGGAAGGGGCCTGCAGAGCAAGAATCGGCCAAAGCAGCGGGAGGTCCAAGAGCTGGGAAAGGGGAAGGCTTACTCATCAATGGCGAAATACTTCTGGTGCTTCAGCATGCGGTAAGGGTAATCGTCACCCAAGGCCTCCATTTTCCTCCGGAGAGCCTCGAAGTCCATGCAGAAGCGACCTAGGAGTTGAGCACAGGGGTCAGCCTGCGATGAGGAAGAAGCGTCAAGATGCCCAGCGTCTGGTGCATCATCCTGATGCACGCCACAGGTCACCTCACCAAGAAGGATAGCTGGGGCCCCAGGGTCCTCAACCACAGGCGCCGTGGGTAGCGGCTCGGCACCTCCAACCGCGGCAGTACGGGCCTCGGGAGCTGCCCACTCAGGAGTGCCGCCTGGCGTCGTCACTCCAGCGGGGGCCCCCACAGCCTCCGGCGGCCCATGCCTCCCTGCTCCGCCACTCGAGGAAGGACCGCCGTGGGAGACTGGGAGGGCAGTCACCATCACTGGGTTCTCGCGAGGACCCCTGAGGCTGGCGGGGCACATCCCCCATTCGTCGAAGCTGGACATCTGCTTCACGAAGTCGCCCCTATTCGAGCAAAGGTACAGCAAAGCCCCCCCATGCCGGACGCTGCCGGGGGAAGGGTCCCCGGTCAAGACCAAGAGCACCTTCCTCAGTGCTTCGGGCGTCAGGTCCTCCTCCTGGAGCCTCATGCGATCTTCACGCCCGCTGAAGGACCACATCCGGCAGGAGTGGCGCTGGAGAGGAGCAATGCGGCATAGAAGGAACTCCTTCACCACCTTAGGCACCATCACACCAAGCGCCCTCAAGAACGCAAAGCGATGCCAGACAAAGATGAGCCAGGGGCTCGTGAGTGTCTCCTGGCCCCAGCCTGAATTGGGGACAGCGGGCGACTTTGGCTCCGAAAGCAGGGGGCTGGGCACCCCTACATCCACGTACAGCCACCGCTCGCGGAACTCAGGCGTGGACGGAGGAAGGCTGAAATCAATCCCTGAAGCCGGTGTTTCTGGTGCGGCAATGAAGCTCACGCACCCTGAGCATTGGGTGGGATCGATGATGCGCAGAGAGAAGAAGTGGTGCAGCAAGGCAACCGAAGGAGGGATGCCCATCATCGCCTCACAGACAAAGGCGAAGACGGCAAGAAGAGTAATGGATTCAGGACCCAAATGCATCATATGGATCTGGTAATGAGAAAGCACAGCGTTGAAGAAATTGGAGAAGGGGGGAACCAATCCCGCCCATAGGGCGTCGGCCAAGTACCGGACCTCGGTGACCACCCTGTCGATGGAGAAGAGGGATGCGGGCTGGGCTGTCGTCCTCCCGCACTCATTGAAGATGGTGGCCAGGGCAGAGCTGACTTTGCCCAAACCTTCTCGGTTGAGTATGATCGACCGATCGACGGCGGAGGCCGCCGGCGACGGCGAGCGAGGCGGAGGTACCAGTTTCTTCCCTTTTCCCTTCTTCGTCGGAGCCATGGCGACGGGAAGAGGGGGGATTCGAGATTGGATTGGAAGCAGAGACTGGAGCTCGAGGGGAGGAAGAGCAGGGGACGGTCTAGCGGCAAAAAGAAGAAAGACTGTGTGCAACCACGGGTCCGCCTAGCTGGGCGCGAAATAAGGAGGCGTGGGGAAGCAGGGCCACCCATGTCCAATATACCGCCACGCGGCGCCCGAGGCCGCAGGCTGTTAGGGCCCGCGGTGCTTCGCACTTGCCCCTTCGCCTCTCTACTCAGCCAAGTCCGTGCGTGCCTTGGGCCCGGGGGCTACTGTCGGCGTTCTAGGAACGGGGGTCCCTAGACTTGCCTGCCTGCGGCCTGCGGCGTGGCTCAAGGGGCGGCCCAGCATGATCCATCTTCATCAGCACGAGCTCAAGACCCTCGCGA
Organism: Triticum dicoccoides; assembly: GCF_002162155.2. Lineage (NCBI taxonomy): Eukaryota > Viridiplantae > Streptophyta > Magnoliopsida > Poales > Poaceae > Triticum > Triticum dicoccoides. The sequence continues at coordinate 332,077,726 of NC_041383.1, read as the reverse complement.
GGGGCCAAGCCTCGTGGAGCGGACGACAGGAGGCTTCCTCAGGCGCGGCCTCGTTAGGCTGGCTCGTGAGGAGGCGGAGAGATCAAGGCGGGGTACCTCATGAGGTGCCCATGACGCAAGCCATGACGACCAAGGGCGCCAGGCGGGCGCCAGGCCACGCAGTGTCCTCCCTTTCCTCTTTGGTGCAAAGGGAGCAAGCACAGGCGGGAGCATCAAGCAAAGGCATCCATTTCGGTGCAACAAGACCAAGACCAGTAGAACGACAGGATGGAGGTCATCGTGGAGCCCAAGCCGGCGTCACCACCAGAACCTTTAGCAGGCGAGGACCAACTTTATTCAGGATAAGTGTACTGGATGTTCCCCTTCAAAATGGCCAATTGTTGGCGCCCTTCCCGCTCAATATTTGGGAGGAGGCCCAGGGCCTTTGCCTATAAATAGGACTAGCCACCACAAGGTAGGGGGAAGAAGGGAATCCTCACCAGGAAACCAGTAGAGAGAGCGACTGAACTCCCCCTAGCAGTTCATCGCACCAACCAAGGACAGACCCTCGCGAGGCTGTTCTTCCTTGTATTGTTCCTGATCAGCCCAAGAGGCAATCCACCACACCACACACTGGAGTAGGGTATTACACCACAATGGTGGCCTGAACTAGTATAAACCCTGTGTCTCTTGTGTTGTTCCTTTGGTTTCTTAGATCCTAGTGAGGCGGCGAGGCACAAGTGGTGGAAGGCTAGATCTCCGCGCGCACCCCAGAGTTCGAACCTAGAGGGTCTGCCAGAACCGGAAATCCAAAAGTCGTGAGTTCCTCGATGTTCATGAAGACCGATCCCGGTAGAGTTTCCCTTCCCCTTTTGTCGTCATGTTGGGTGAAGTTCTCGAAGATAAGGATGTTAAGATCAACATGTTGCAAGGAATCAATGTTCTTATGAAGTGCAAGTCGGATCATGAAGACTGTGTCAGTTTCATGTTCCCCTTTCCCTCTTACCTCACTTCTTGAATCTTGGGATGAGATTCTTGTTTAGTGGGGGTGAGTTTTCACAGCCCTAGCTCTACCTTGCACTAGGGTAGCACTTGTTTGTTGCATCATGTCTAAATTTCCATATGAACTTGAAATGGGGATTTCTTAAAGATACTGCCAAACAACTCTGGATGGCATAAAAAATGCTCATGAAGAGTTCATTAATAGAATAGACCCACACATGCAAATGCTTTGTGCTATATTTGTTGGTTTCAGAAGCCTTCGTAAGGAAAGTGCTATCGAACTCACTGATCGATTGGCAAATATTCTTGAGAGACTTAATCAATGATGAGTAACTCATATCACCGATAGAGATGTAGTAAACAAGCTTCTGAGTGCTCTTGACTCAACCTTCGATCCCATCGTAGCTGAAATCACCCTAATTTATGGTGCAGAAGGAGTACTCCCACGGAACTCACATACGGGTCACCTCAAGTACTTGCCTATGATGAGGTAGAGCTAGAGCAGTTGCGGCATGACGATGTCATGGTCCTCGAGGAGGATCGTCTCCAGGCAGCTGTGAGTGATGCACGCTACCAGCAAGCCCTGCGCCGGTATCACAGCCGTAGGGTTCACGCCTGGAGCCTTGAGGAAGGCGACCTTGTCCTTAGGCATGTTCAATCCACCAATGGTGCAAACAAGTTGGCGCGGAAGCGGGAAGGCCCTTACCGGCCTTTGTTAGTGCTCCCAACCCATCTTGAGCTCACTTGACGAGGTTTTGTTGTATCTGCACTAAGGGCCAGTGAGAAACTTTGTCGGGAACTCTACTTGCAAAAGAGTACTAATGGCTAGCTGTCGGTGTACTAGAGTAGGGGTACCCTTGTATCCCGAACTTGTGCACATGCAGTTGCAGCACCCCGCGGCAAGGCTTGCCGGGCGACCGCCAAGGTCCTCCGTGGTTCCCTTGGAGCCACTCAAGAACAAAGTATTCAAGCCAAGGAGACAAGGCCCCGGCAAGAGGAGCTTGCCGGGAAGGCCAACCAAGGCATTTCGAGGAACTTGCCGCGACGCGCCACGCGTCCCGGCAAGACCCGGTGAGCGACAAGCTTCCGGACGCGACAAGACAACGGCCGCGGCAAGGCGCTTGCCGCGGTAGGTTACCACTCTGCACCCACGCTCCAGCGCATCCACCAACGTGTCGCCCTGGGGCCTTCCCAGGCGCGCGTGGCAGGAGGCTGAGCAGCCAGCGGTGCGAGGTGGCAAGCGACGCTGACAAGATTACCATCGTGGCGAACGGTGGCGTCCCTGATGGTCCTTTTCTGCACTGTTTGGGCGACACAGACGGGCATTTAATGCCTTTGTCCCCTGCCGTCAGGGTTAGGTAGGATGCACTGTGCAGGTAGCTGTACCAACCGCAACTCCTTTTCCATTTTTACCCTCGTCTACGTTGCCACCTGTCGGTGACCCCTTAAGCGTATAAAAGGAGGCCCATGCGCAACGTAGAGGGGGTTCGAACCCAGAAAATGACACACGCTCGATCACGTTAGCAGCTAGAGTGTACTGTAGCACTCAGCGCTCTTGAGCAAGAACACAATACAACCAGACAAGCAGCAGTAGGAGTATTGTCTCTCCGGAGAGCTCCGAAGCTGGGTAAACTGCTCGTGTGCTTCGCCTCGATCCGCTCTTCGTGCGATCTCTGCCCCCCGCCGAACCGAAAGGGGCTCTGTCCGCCGGCCCCATAGGTGTTCGTGGATCAGCTTCCCCGACATCTTTGGCGCGCCAAGTAGGGGGCGTCGAGGTTGTGTGAACCTGATCCGGTGTTCACACGAGCTAGATCTTCATCTTCTTCATCGACATGCCACTGAAGAAGAAAACTTCGGTGGCAGCTGCTCCGTCCACGTCACTTCCACCACCACTGGAGCAAACGGGTGGTGGAGTAGACGCCGGCGGAAGAACGGACGCCGACGAGGAAGCTCACGACGCTGCCAGGTCCAAGGATAAGGCTGCACAGACCTCGGCGTCCGTACATGTACCGCGCCCATCTCAGGAGGCGCAGGACCGACAGCGTCATGGTATTCGTAGTACCATACGTTCGTTGAGACAAGATCGAGCTGGTGGATCTCAGGGTGCTCAAGACCAGCATGCACGCCAACGTGCTGGCACGAGCGAGACACGGTCGCCTGGACGGGATACTGCTCCTTCTAAGATAGTTAGAAGTCCGAGCATATCCCGCTCCTCGCACCGTTCGCCACTGCCGCCCACCACTCCAGCAGAAGCTTTGGCGCGAGCTCAACTGCTCCTGGATTACCCTCCAGCGGAAGACAAGATCGACCAATGGAGGGCCACCATTCAGAGTCTCATCGGCTTTGCCAACGGCGACACTCCGCGGCAGCCAAGTGCATCGCGGCCGCGGCAGGACTGCCAGGAACGAGCCGGTGGCGACGAAACCGGTGGGGGTGCAACCACCATGCACTCTCCACCCCGAAGGCCAAGATCGCCGACTCGTCGGATCCACCTCGACAGCGACTCCACCGCATCATCAGATCCACGAGCTCATCGCGATCAGCACCAAGTTCTTCACGAACGACAGCAAGAAGACGCTCGTACTCGCATCGAGCGCCGAAGAGAAGCGCGACGTCAATCCGACAAGCGCGCTGGGCCCTCTGTTGACATGAATGCGCCAGGGGAACCAGGCGACTTGCCGTACGCGGTAGGTTGCCCTGCGTTCACTCGTGAGCTGCGGCAAGTCCAGTGGCCCAGCACGAAGAATTTCAAGCCAGATGTACCAGAGAAGTATGATGGCAAGTCGCATCCGTCGGAGTTCCTCAGCATCTACACCATCGCGGTGCAAGCTGCGGGGGGACGGGACGACAAGATCCTTGCCAACTACTTCCCGCTGGTGCTCAAGCCCAATGTCAGATCCTGGCTCATGCACTTTCCGGACAACTCCATATCCTCCTGGGCAGACCTATGCCATCAGTTTGTCGGCGCCTTTACAGGCGGCCACAAGCCTCATGGCCAAGAGAGCGACCTTCATCTGCTCGCCCAGAAGGAAGGAGAGCCCCTGCGCAAGTACATTCAGAGATTCAGCCGTGTACAACACAACATCCAAGATGTCCACCCTGCCGCGGTAATCAGCGCGTTCCATCAGAACGTGCGAAACCGCAGGATGCGGGAGGAGATGGCGATGTGGAAGATCAGAGACGTCAGTGAGCTATATGCCCTGGCCGACAAGTGTGTGCGTGCTGAGGAAGGGAGGAAACTCCCCGGAGAGAATACAGGACCAGGAGGATCTGATAGTGAGGAGACTGCCCCGGCAAAGAAAAACCGGCGGCGGAACAACAGGCAGAAGAAAGGCAAAGAGGTGCTAGTTGTTGAGCAATCCGGCAAGAAACCCAAAGCTGGTAGCTCCGGCAAGGAGGTTGCCGCAGCAGTGGCGGTCGCCGACAAGCAGGACGGCACCAACAAGCAGTACTGCAAGATCCACCGCACCAAGGGCCATGACCTCCAGAGCTGCAAGAAGGTCGAGCAGCTTGTCGAACAGCAAAAGGCTGAATACGAGCGACGCGATGAGGAGAAAGCCCAGGAAGATGCTGGAGGAACTAGCAAGAAACGTCTCGGCCGAGGAGGACGCCGCGGCAAGGCCAAGCAGCGGCAAGGAGACAGACCTCCCCGCGGCCACGACAAGGATGAAGATGACGACGACGATGAAGATATGGATGAAGATGAGACCGATGAGCAGGAGTTCCAGAAAGCCACAGAGGTCCTGTGCGTTGACGGTGGTGCTTCTCTGCATACTTCACACCGCCAGCTCAAGCAGTGGGTGCGGGAAGTCAATGCAGCAGAACCACCCATCGAGTCACGCAAGCCTCGGAAATGGTCCAGCACGCCTATCATCTTTGATATTGAGGACCACCCTGATCGCATAGCTGCGGTCGGGTGCTTGCCGATGTTGGTTTCACCAACCATCCGCAACCTCAAGGTCACTAAGATGCTAGTTGACGGCGGGGCCGGCTTGAACCTGATCTCCTCCGCGGTACTCCAGAAGCTTCAGATCCCTGATAGCGAGCTCGAAGAGACCGGCACATTTCAAGGAATCAATCCGGGAAGTAGCAAGCCGAAGGGAAAGATTACGTTGCCAGTGACATTTGGCAGCGAGTTGAACTTCAGGACTGAGAGGGTCACCTTTGACGTTGCTGACTTTCCATTGCCTTACAATGGGATACTCGGCCGTCCAGCACTCGCCAAGTTCGTGGCAGCCTCTCACTATGCATACAACGTGCTAAAGATGCCAGGCCCGGTAAGTGTCATCTCTGTCCCTGGCGAAAAGAAGGATGCTCTTATCTGCGCCGACAAGATCTACCGGGAAGCAGCAGCCGCAACAGATCGCAGGTCACTTGCCGTTGAAGCTCCCGGGGGGGAAGAAGAAGACCAAGTCCGGCAAGAGTTCTGATGCCCACTCCGGCAAGCGCACCTCTTCGGAGTGCTGCGCTACCGTCGAGGACGCACCATCGAGCTCCACCGGCAAGTGTAAGAAGACAATGGCAGCTCCACCAGAGACCAAGAAGGTGTCCGCCAAGGAGGACGGCACTGGTGGTACCTTCACCATCAGTGCCACTCTTGACCTAAATAGGAAAGCGCGCTCGTTGCTTTCCTGCGGGCGAACGTCGACGTGTTTGCGTGGCAACCGTCTGACATCCCCGGTGTTCCCAGGAAAGTAATCGAGCACCATCTTGCCGTCTGCCCTCATGCGCGGCCCGTCAAGCAAAAAGTCAGGAAACAGGCATTGGAGCGCCAAGAATTCATTGCAGAAGAGATCAAGAAATTGGAAGCAGCAGGCCTTGTCAGAGGAGTGCTCCATCCTACGTGGTTGGCCAATCCTGTAGTCGTGCGTAAGGCAAACGGGAAATGGAGGCTTTGTATCGACTTTACCGATGTTAATAAAGCTTGTCCCAAAGACCCATTTCCCTTGCCGCGCATCGACCAGATTGTTGACTCCATAGCCGGATGTGACTTGCTTTCATTTCTTGATGCATACTCAGGATACCATCAGATCTTCATGGCAGAAGAGGATGAGGAGAAGACCGCATTCATCACCCCATGTGGCACATACTGTTTCGTACGGATGCCTTTCGGTTTAAAGAATGCTGGTTCAACATTTGCAAGGGTAGTCCATGACGCTTTTGAACCGCAAATGCACAGAAATGTGGAAGCCTACATGGATGACATAGTGGTCAAGATCAAGGACAAGGCGACTCTGATTCAAGATTTAGACGAAACCTTTGCAAATCTGCGCAGGATCAACCTCAAGCTTAACCCCGAGAAGTGCGTGTTTGGAGTCCCCTCCGGCAAGCTTCTTAGGTTCTTTGTGTCTCAACGCGGAATTGAGGCCAATCCCGACAAGATCAAGGCCATTGAGCAGATTGAAGCACCGAAGCGCGTCAAGGATGTACGAAGACTTGCCGGTTGCGTAGCTGCTCTCAACAGGTTTATCTCTAGGTCTGCTAAGCGTGCCCTGCCATTTTTCAAAATATTGAAAAAGGCGGGTCCAATGAAATGGACTCCGGAAGCGGAGGCTGCACTGCAGGACTTGAAGAGATACCTGTCCTCCACTCCAACACTTGTCGCACCTAAGCCACAAGAGAAGTTGTTGCTGTATATAGCAGCGACCAATCAAGTGGTTAGTGCTGCGTTAGTAGCGGAGAGGGAGGCGGATGATGAGCCAGCAACCACAGTAGATGCATCCAGCGACAAGCAGAGGACTTCACCGGCAAGCTCTGGTCCCGACAAGGATGGATCTGCGCAGGAGCATGAGAAGATGCGGAAGAGAATGGTGCAGCGCCCAGTTTACTTTGTCAGTTCCCTTCTGCAGGGGGCTAGGTCAAGGTACTCTGGTGTGCAGAAGTTGCTTTTCGGCCTCCTCATGGCCTCGAGAAAGCTACGCCATTACTTCCAAGCACATGAGATCACAGTCGTCACTCGTTTTCTGCTAAAGAGGATACTGCAAAATCCAGAAGCAACAGGCAGGATTGTCGAGTGGGCGCTGGAACTGTCAAGCTTTGGCCTCAAGTTTGAAAGCACTTCAACTATCCAAAGCAGAGCATTAGCAGAGTTCATAGAAGAATGGACGCCAACACCAGATGAAGAAATTCCAGAAACGAGCATCCCCGTCAAGGAAGCAAGCAAAGAGTGGCTGATGTACTTTGACGGTGCCTTCTCGCTGCAAGGCGCCGGTGCGGGCGTGCTACTAGTTGCACCCACCGGAGAGCACCTCAAGTACGTAGTCCAGATGCACTTTCCCAAGGAGCAAGCCACAAACAATACTGCAGAGTATGAAGGATTGCTTGCCGGTCTCAGGATCGCAGCAGACCTTGGGATCAAGAAGCTCATTGTCAGGGGTGACTCACAGCTTGTCGTCCGCCAAGTGAACAAGAATTATCAGAGTCCATTGATGGAAGCTTACGTTGATGAAGTGAGAAAGCTAGAAGAGCACTTTGACGGCCTGCAGATGGAACATGTTCCAAGAGCTCAAAATGACATTGTCGATGGCCTATCAAAGTGCGCTGCACTTAAGTTACCTGTGGAACCAGGGATCTTTGTGCTCAAGCTGACTCAACCATCCGTAACACCATCAATTGGACAGGGCAAAAAGAGGAATTTGATTTCTGATGACTATTTTCCGGCAGAGCTCCCCGAAGCCGCCGCCAAGAAGGTCCTCAAAATCAACACCAAGGATGCTGAGGAGCAGTTTGCTCCGGCAAGCCTTAGGGTTTGTTCCGTTGAAGCAGACGCTCCCGGCAAGCTTTGCTCCGGCAAGCTTGCCGGGGAACATCAAGCTCCGGCTGAGCCGCAAGTTCTTGCCGTAGAAGCGGATGTTCCCGCAGCAGCAGATGTGCCTTTAGTCCTTGTTGTCGAGCCGCAAGCTCCAACATGGGCACAGCAGATTGTCCATTTCCTTCAGACAGGAGAACTTCCCGAAGAGCAAGAAGAAGCGGAAAGAGTAGCCCGGCAGTCAAGTATGTACCAGTTTGTTGACAACACACTGTACAGAAGAAGACTCAATGGCGTGAAATTGAAGTGTATTCACCGGGAAGACGGACAAAAGCTGTTGGCAGAGATACATGGAGGCATATGTGGTCACCACATTGGCGCAAGAGCACTTGCCGGCAAAGCATTCCGGCAAGGTTTCTTTTGGCTGACAGCCCTCCAGGATGCGACTGCACAAGTAACCAAGTGTGAAGCGTGCCAGTTCCATTCTAAGCAGATACACCAGCCAACTCAAGCTCTCCAGACGATCCCTTTATCCTGGCCATTTTCGGCCTGGGGGCTCGACATCCTCGGCCCCTTTCCCCGAGCTGTTGGGGGCTTTGAGTACTTGTACGTTGCAATCGACAAGTTCACAAAGTGGCCGGAAGTGGAAGCAGTGAGGAAGGTGAAAGCACAGTCAGCAGTCAAGTTCTTCAGGTCGATTGTTTGTCGCTTCAGGATCCCTAACAGGATCATCACCGACAACGGCACACAATTCACGAGCCGCACCTTCATGTAGTACGTCCAAGATCTTGGCGCCAAGGTCTGCTTCGCTTCTGTTGCTCATCCGAGAAGCAACGGTCAAGCAGAGAGGGCAAACGCTGAAGTGTTGCGCGGGCTCAAGACCAGAACTTTCGACAGGCTGCGCAAGTGCGGAAGGAACTGGATCGAGGAGCTGCCGGTGGGTCTTTGGTCGATCAGGACGACGCTAAATCGAGCTACTGGCCAGACACCTTTCGCTCTAGTCTATGGAGCAGAGGCAGTTCTCCCCACGGAACTCGTATACGGGTCACCTCGAGTGCTCGCTTATGATGAGCTTGAGCAAGAGCAGCTGCGACAAGATGACCCACTGCTCCTTGAGGAGGACCGTCTTCAGGCTGCTGTACGAGCTGCTCGATACCAGCAAGCTTTGCGCCGCTACCATAGCCGCAAAGTTAATGCCAAAAGTTTCGAGGAAGGAGACCTTGTTCTTCGGCGCGTTCAGTCCGCCAAGAATTCCAACAAGTTGACGCCGAAGTGGGAAGGCCCTTATCGGGTGAAACGAGTCACTAGGCCTGGCGCTGTTCGCCTTGAGACCGAAGATGGCATTCCGGTGAGCAACTCCTGGAACATTGAGCATCTTCGTAAGTTTTACCCGTAGGGCACGGTTGCCGGAACCCGTTCCGGCAACCACCTTTTGTACAAGTCTTGCCGATGTTGCATGTAATCCTTTGTACAAAGCTGGGCCCAGATCCCGTGCATAAGTAAAACTCATGTGCTCCGCACATCTTGTCAATATCATGCTATCTACTTTATTTTTGCATGCGTTATCTGACACTTTGTGCAGCACCTACCCCCGGTAAGCAATAACGAGCCCTAAGGCTCCATATCTTTATTTTCTCTTCTTTCTCTTTCTCAAAGGAAAGGAAGGTTCCCTCGCCCACAAGTTTGTCGGGGGGGAAGGAGAAGATAATGGTGTGGACCAGGCATCGTTCAAGGAAGTTTCGCCTTACCGGAAAGCAAGCGACAGAAAAGCTAAGTTGCCAAAGTTTGAGCAATCAATTTTTATTTTTAAGTTATTTTCCTCGAACGACCGTGCTTTGTATGGAAAACCTGTGCGCGGAGGAACCAACTAGTAGCTAGTTGCGCCCTTACTTTGTTTCGAGTCCGCTCAACAATTTAAGTGAGCTGCGACTAGTTGCGACAAGGTTTCTTGTCGGTAGCGACACCGCCAGCAGGCTGCTGACGTCCCGCACTCAGCGCTCGCGGCTAAGGTGCCTGCGCCGGCAAGTTCCCTAAAAGCGTAGGGCAGAAACATACAAAGGAAGGAATCAAGTAAAGGAAATAACATAGCAAATCTCTACCCAAAATAGAGTTATATTACAAGATAGCTTGTCGCAGCTCTAACAGATTGTTCACATGACATGACTAGCAGCGACAAGGAGAAAGAGAAAACGGGCGGCCTAATCTACGAGATCGCCCTCAACCCTCTTGATTCCGCTCACCTTGTCCACAATGGGTGCGACAAGGGACTTGAGCGCTTCCAGATCAGCATCCGGCGGCAAGGACTTGAGGACGTTGGTGAAGTTGAGGCCTGGGTTGCGGAAGGCCACCTTCATCAGCACCTTCTGGAGAGCTCCTGCGCAGATCTTGTGTGACTCGTCAGCCAGCTGCTTTGGGATCTTCTCCCGGAGTCGCTGGAGGGCCGTCGCCACGCCTTTGAAGAACAAGCTGAGCTTGGCGCTGGGTTGGAGGTGCTCGTCGGAGGAGTACCCGAGATCCTCCATCCCCAGCTGCGCCAGCTCCCCGTCGATGGCGGCGGCAAGATCCACAAGACCCTCAGTCCAGTGCTCCACAGTCTCCCTGAAGGCGTCGTGGGTGGCAGCAGCATTCGCCAGCAGCGCCTCGTCGGCCTTGATCTTCTCCGACAAGGCCACCTCCCGCTCCCTGGCGCCGTCTAGCGTCTGAGTCAAAGTGGCCAACTTCAACTCGAGATCTGCATTAGAATCCTTGGCGGTGCTGAGCTCCTTGCTTCTCTCAGCGAGAAGACCCTGCAGCTCGCCATGAGCGGCGGCGTCCTTCTCGCGCTCACGCTTGAGAACGGCAAGCTCCTCGCCGCTCGCCCGGAGATCAGCCTCCAGCTGCGCTACCTTCGTTTCCAGCTCCTTCTTGGCGGCCTCGGCAGCTTCGGCAGCATCCCTTGCTTCCTTGAGGGCCCCGCCAATTGCTTGCTCACGCGCGTCAAGCTCCTCCTCGTGGCTGTCAAGGTTGACCTTGCGCTGCGCCAACTCTCCTTCCTGCGCAAATAGATTTTCAGCGACAAGCCGCTGTTTCTCTTCAACCTCACCCTTCGCAAGGAGAAAAGCTTTCCGCTCCTCGGCGACTTGTTCCCGCTCCTCCGCCAGGGATCGGAGAGTTTCCTGCCTGAGACCCCGGAGCTCCTTAGCGCGCTTCTCAATATCCACTCCCGCCCTCGCGACAAGTGCTTCTCGGGACGCCAGCTTGGCTTGTCGGGCGCGGTAGAGCGACAGCAGCTTCCGCAGCAGCCGCTCCTCCTCAGACTCGACGCTGCTGCTGCTTGGCGCGTCGACCAGCGTTAGCCCAGCGGAGGCGAGCACTTCTCCGTCCAAAATTTCTCCTTCGACCGGCGCCCTGGAGCTTGACGCCCAGGGGAGCTTGATGAAGATACCGTCGCCGGCCTTCAAGTAGGCGCCGGGCTGGGGCTCTTCGGAGCCTGGCGCTGCAGCATCGGCGGAGGGATCGGCGGTCGATGCAACGCCTGGCGCTCCTGCGGCCTCGAGGCCGTCAGTGCGATCGCCGGATCCCTCGCCAGCTTCTGCGGCGGCAGCCTTGGCGGCCTCTTCGCCGGCGGGATCATCAGCGCCGGCCTCTTCTTCGGTGGCGGCAGCATCATCGTTGCTGCCGCGCGCGTTCTCCTCGCCGGCGGCCTCGGTTTCCATCGGCTCCGTGGCAGGTGGATCTGGCGACCGAAGAGGGGAGAAAGGTCAAGCAAATATTCAAAAAGAAAATCAGAAGAAGAAGAATCCAAGGGGAGTTTTCAAGCAAGAGGATTACCTGGATCTGCGGTCGAGGTCTCAACCACCGGAGGATCGCCAGTGCTGTCCCTTGCCGGAGAACTGCCCCTTGCCGGAGAATTCTCCCTTGCTGGAGAATGCTCCCTTCCTGGGGAATCCTCCCTTGGCGGTGTAGTCGAGGCAGATGGCACCTTGGGAGCGGCTTCCGGGCTCTCCTAGTGAGGCTGCTCTGCTCCTGCGTGAACCAACACTCAGATATCAGCAAAGGAAGAGCACCCACGCGTGCCTGAAAGTAGGAAGTAAACTATGTACTTACGTGGAGGGCTGTGCTGGGGGCTTCTTTGAGGAATGGTTGCCGGGTCCGACAAGGTGGTCTCGGACATGTCCTCTACCGTCGTGGTGGGGTCGTCCTCGATGACAATCACCGGGGCCTTGGCTCTCTTTGCCGCTCTCTGGGCCAGAGTCCTGAAAAGGAATGAGTTCAGGGTAAAGCAAGTCAGATACGAGATAAGACAGCAAGAATTGAAGAACTACAAGCACAGCAAGAAATCTTACTCTTCTTCTTCCTTGTCGGAGCTGAGCGCGGAGAGATCGAAGTCCGGCTCGCCTCCGGTGCGACGAGGCGGAGGAGTAGGCTCCCTTGTCCGCTTGGCAGGAGCAGTAGCGGTGGACCGGGAAGACCCAGCTCCGGTTGACGCAGCGGCGTGAGGCACTCCCGCGGCAACAGTGCTTGCCACGGTAGAGCGTGTCGCGCGGCTCGGTGGCTGTTGACCCGTCTGCCGCCCCGCTACGTCCGAGGCCTTGCGGAGACGCCTTCTTGGCGGGGCTGGGGGCTCCGCCTGCGGCAAGATGTCCGAAGCTTCGTGTCCGACAGGCTCTCCCTCGCCGGGCTCGCTCGGCTCAGCTCAGGCCCGGCAAGCTCTTCCTCGCCGACGAACTCCTCTCGCTCGGCAAGGCTTGCCGCCTCTGCTGCCTCTGCCTCCTCCACGGTGAATCCAAACACGCCCGCGACAGCGGCTGCTGCTGCCTCTTCCAGCCTGGTGGCGATGCGCTGCATCTCATCATCGGTGGTGTCGCGGGTGAGGCTCTTCTGCTCATCAGCACGGACCGGCACTTCTACAAGGCCGTCAAAGAAATCCCGCACGACGTCGTCTGCAGGCTCTTGCCAAGTCGGGACGATTCCGTGCTAGTCGCACAGCGGCATCATTGCGCGGATGCGGTCGAGCAAAGAATTGTTGCACAGCGGAACGACATCCCGCGGCAACATGAATGGATGTTGACGATCGCACTTGAATAGCTCCAGGAGCATCGCATCCAGCTCCAGGACAGTGAAGTTGAAGTTGAGGCCCGGGCGCAGCCTCATGATATCTGCTGAGTTCTGGAACTCCCAGGCTGGTCTCCTCCTCTCCTGCAGGGGGCGATGCGGCGGCGAAGAAAATCTGCGCCAACTGCGCCTACAGTGAGCCCGGCAAGCCTGAGGCGAAGGATGCGGGTGACGGCAATCTTCAGCCTATCGTCTTCCGGGGCCACGTTGCTCCAATCGTTGTCGCACACTACGGGGGCTTGGCGCAGGGCGGTAAATGGCTGCGGGTTCTCCTCTACAATCCAGCACCACTCTGCTCTCCACTCTTCCCATTTGCTGCGGAGCTCTCCCTCCAAATAAGCATCCTTCTTGCCAGTTCTCGAGATCCAAGCGATTCCGCCGGCAAGGGGCTCTCCTCTCTCGACTCGGGGCATAAAGAAGTGGCGGAAGAGGGCTACATTTGGATGGACTCCGACAAAGTTTTCACACAGATGTGCGAAAACTGCCATGGTCAGGACAGCATTGGGGTTGAAGTCAAGGAGGCGGAACCCGTAGGTGTTCATGATGTCACAGAAAAATTTAGAGTAGGGCGGGCAGAGCCCGCAGTAGAAGAACAACGCAAAGAAGGGATACCCGTTCGGAGCCAGTCTCGAAGCGGTAGCCAGGAGTACCTTCGTGCGCGGATGCGCTTGCGTCTCGTCGACCAGAAAAGGTAGTAGTACTCCCTCAGCTCCTTTGCGTCAAGCTGAGGGGGGAAGATGGCCCGCTCCTTTCGCAGTGCTGCGAGCCGCTGCACCTCGGCCGACTTCACGCCCTTCCCCTTGTCGGTTTTCGGAGCCATGGCGGAGGTGGCGGGGGAGATCGACGGCGTTGGCGGCGCCGGTGGCGATGGGGGGCGGAGCGCTGCTCATTTTCGGCTTTGAGAAGAAGGGGGGAGCAGCGGAGATTTTCGAGAATGGAGTAACAACCGGCGAAGTGGGCAAACTGCCCCTGTTTCCCCTGCTTATAAAGAGGGTGGGGGCGGACGTTTCGCCCTTCCGAATAAAGAAACCACCCACGACCTCTCCCACGATGCCGCATTCAACGCGTGCCGTTCGGGGAGGGCGCGGTGGATACGGAGTAAGATACGGCGTGACCCAGGCCGCACGTGCCCATGCCCTGCTTTGGGCCTGGCCCAACAGCACTCGGCACCGTGTGTGGCCCAGGCCCCGGGGCTCCTGTCGGTGTACTAGAGTAGGGGTACCCTAGTATCCCGAACTTGTGCACGGGCAGTTGCAGCACCCCGCGGCAAGGCTTGCCGGGCGACCGCCAAGGTCCGCCGTGGTTCCCTTGGAGCCACTCAAGAACAAAGTATTCAAGCCAAGGAGACAAGGCCCCGGCAAGAGGAGCTTGCCGGGAAGGCCAACCAAGGCATTTCGAGGAACTTGCCGCGACGCGCCACGCGTCCCGGTAAGACCCGGTGAGCGACAAGCTTCCGGACGTGACAAGACAACGGCTGCGGCAAGGCGCTTGCCGCGGCAGGTTACCACTCTGCACCCACGCTCCAGCACATCCACCAACGTGTCGCCCTGGGGCCTTCCCAGGCGCGCGTGGCAGGAGGCTGAGCAGCCAGCGGTGCGAGGTGGCAAGCGACGCTGACAAGATTACCATCGTGGCGAACGGTGGCGTCCCTGACGGTCCTTTTCTGCACTGTTTGGGCGACACAGATGGGCATTTAATGCCTTTGTCCCCTGCCGTCAGGGTTAGGTAGGATGCACTATGCAGGTAGCTGTACCAACCACAACTCCTTTTCCATTTTTACCCTCGTCTATGTTGCCACCTGTCGGTGACCCCTTGAGCGTATAAAAGGAGGCCCATGCGCAACGTAGAGGGGGTTCGAACCCAGAAAATGACACACGCTCGGTCTCGTTAGCAGCTAGAGTGTACTGTAGCACTCAGCGCTCTTGAGCAAGAACACAATACAATCAGACAAGCAGCAGTAGGAGTATTGTCTCTCCGGAGAGCTCCGAAGCTGGACAAACTGCTCGTGTGCTTCGCCTCGATCTGCTCTTCGTGCGATCTCCGCCCCCCGCCGAACCGAAAGGGGCTCGGTCCGCCGGCCCCATAGGTGTTCGTGGATCAGCTTCCTCGACACTAGCCCTTCAAAACATCTAAAACATGTATAAGTATCCAGCAAGTTCCCTTTCAAAATTTGCGTGAGACAAACAAGTATAGGTCATACAAGTATCAACATGGATGAAGGAATACATAAATTTGATTCGAACTTGACGAGTGCCTAAATTTTTTGACTTAAAAAGATAACTGCTTCGTAATGCCTTTCATGTCCCTCTCCTCCTAGGGATTACATTTACGAGAAAGGAGGGCAAAAGGAGCGCCTTGGCAGAACCCTAGCCTGACCCCGTTAGGACACACAGATTGACAAGATTGGGAGAGAGCCCCTCGGCAAGGAAGAAGATGCCAGAGATGGAGAGAGCGGCTAGGCGATGCCCTGATCGCCCCGCCAGGACCAGGGGGTTGCAGCTCGACAGGGACACCAGCAGGAAAGACGAAGCCGGAGTCACGATCCTGTTGGAGTCAAGCTGGATGTGGCAGTGACGTCCATGCCATGCACCCACAGCAAATTGCTCTGCCAGGGTCCAACTGCAAATGATGGTGCTACCCGCATCTAGCTGACGGTGATGGCGCCGCCGGCATTTAGCCAGAGTCACAGTCATCATCTTCGCGCTTGACGATCATGGGCTCGTTGTTGCTATCTTCACAGTTAGTGTCCTCCTCGTCGCTATCACTGGAGGAGGAGCTTTCGTCGTCGCTCGAGCTTTCCATGCGGAACCCAAGGTGAGCACCTGAGCGCCCAAAGACCTTGATGGAGAATTGTTAGGACCGAGAGTATATCGACCAGAGGGGGTGAATGGGAGATTCAAGAAATTCTAGCGAATGTTTCGAATCGAACCCAAACACAGCAACGGAAATAAGGTTTGGTAGATACTAACTCAATCAAGCATACTATTGAGGAAAAAACAATTGATGTAGGATGCAATAATGGTTCGAGCATAGGATACAACTGGCTTGATGATAATGATGGTAAACAATATGCAACCAGATATAATATCATGTAAAATAGCTAGAAATGAACTCTGATGGATAACTTCAAGAGATAGCTGAAATGAGGTAAATGATCACAACACTGGATGACACCAGGACTATGACATCATAACAGAATGACAGTGAGCAACAATGTGGGCAATGAATGATAACTAATGAGAATGACAGATATGATAGATGTGAAAGATATGCAACAATCAAACACAACTCAGATAAACTAGCATCACAGAGCACGAAGATAAACTGGTGAAGGAAATGCAGTGAAGTAAAATTAACCAGTGGTGCTCGATGGCGACATAGAGATTTTGTAGACCAGTTTGCCCTTCTGCCAAAGGACTACTGTGGGGACCCCGACTCATAAGTCAAGATCACCGAATGCATGTGTACAGTGATCCCAGAGATCAATGCTCACTGAACACACAGAAGCTGAATAACAAGAGTCTTACATCCATACATACCATTCTACACAAGTAGGACCATTATGGTCAAGTCTTGAGTGTATCATCGCAGCGGAAATCTTCAATAACAACTTGGACCTATGCCATCTGCCTTAACCCTACAGGCATTCCAACTGGGAAGCGTCCTAGCTTGCATGTTCATCACCAAGGTACTATTCATTATATCCTGTTCTTTCATGCCTAGCCAATAAAATAACCAGTGGCAAGCCAATGAGTACTTTGAATGTACTCGCAAGCAAACCATGTTTTGGTTCAAGATACAACAATGCATGATATAGGTAATTTTTTGCAGAACGCTAGTTTTGAGTGCAATGACATGTTCAACAACTTGTAAGACATGCATCAGGAGAATTCAAGTATCCATGAGGACAGGTTACAGATATCAACATAAATAGAGAGGGCATCAACCCAACTCAATCATGTCAAGTCCTTTGACTTGACCCAAGTAGATCTTCCCACTTATCCAAACACACACACTGATTTGCAAACATGTGGACGTAGTTTAAGCAACACCACCCAACTGTCCTTGACCGCGGACATGGCTATTCGAATAGTTTTACACTCTGTAGAGGTTGCACTACCCACAAGATCCGGGGAACTTCCGTGTCATCCACGACCCGCGATACCTCAAGTACCCGGGGTAAGCACCCGATCACTATCTTTCCCTAGACGACACTAACAAGGAGTCCACTCATTGTTCCGTATCCTCATGATGTACATCATACGAGACTCACTCGAGATCGTAACATCTGAGAGGGGATGCAACGGTGTATCCGGTACCCTGTAAAAATAGTCATGGCTGCCCTACCTGGCACGACCCCATCCCGAGAGAGAACACCAACTCTCCCCCGTCACTAGTAATGCGGGCTCCAAGCTAGTATCAGCCTATGTAATCAATAATGCCCTTTCCCATACAAGGGTAGAGTGGTTGCGCATGTAAGGTTGGGACAGTCAAAAAATCTAATCCATTTTCGAAAACAACACACACTTGCCTCGGTACACCACTTCGTCATCAAGTGGTTACCCATCTCATCATCTCCCTCGGGCATAAGTGGCACCCGACGGGGTTTTCGAAAAGTCTTTTGAAAATACTTTGCCTCCTTCAGCATGCATATACCCGTCCCTTTTTGCGTAGAATCTACCTTAGCATCCTATCTACTCCCACCGGCATAACCCTCATAATAAGGTAGGGTCATGCACAATGCAAGTATCAACGAGGAAGTACAGTGGCAAACCACCCCATGTGGTCACCACAGTATCATGTCTCCGATGCAAGCAATAAAAGTGCTATATGACATGCATAAAAAGGGTTTCATAGACATGGTCAAAGGGCTGCTTGCCTGTTTTAACGAAGTCTTCGAGGTCTTCAAATATCTCTGGTCCAACTCCGAGCATTTCTTCTACTTCGTTGACTATCATCGAAAACAACCATAATAAGCAACACGACCAGGCAAAAATAAAAGTGCTCTAAAAAATATGAGTTGGACTTTTATAGGATGCCTCTGGTCATATGAGGAATGACCAAGGTGATTTCATTGGAAGTGGATCAATGGATATTTCTAAACATTTTGATATGATGGAACAAGGGGTTTAATGGATGTGCAAGTTGTCTACAGAATGCCTTTTTATAAAAATGAGTAAAATTACCCATTAAATCAGTCATGATTTTAGAAACATTTAGAAATTGGTTTCACTGGATTTGGAGTTGAAATGAATATAATATGGATTTTTGAAGTGGACTTATGTGGATAAATAACCTTTTTTTAAGTGTCCAGTGAAAACCAAGAACAACACAAATGTCCACTGTGGCCCATTAATTAGGACTTGATTTATGGACTCAGTAGAAATTTGATTCATCAAATTTGGACACTATTTGAATTCTCTAGTGAGTTTTGAAGCTATCTGGAAAAGAAAAAGGAAAGGAAAAGGGGCTTTACCCTTATCCAGCGCATTGGGCGCAGTTTAGCAATGGGCCGGCCCAGTGGCTCAGCCGCGCGGGTGAGGAGGGGGTGACGTCGGAGGCGCATTTCTCCCGGCCCGTCTCCACTTAAACGGCGGGCCCCAGCCGCTGGGTCGGTGACGCGCGGGGCCCAGCGCTCAGGCTATCGCCTACCTCCCGCTCGAACAGAGCAGAGGCAGGGGAGGGGAGGGCCGAGTGGGCGTCGGCGCTCTCCTGGGAAGCACGGGCCACCTCCGGTGGCGCCCGGCACACCGGCGGACTCAACACGATGAGGCGCACCTATCCATGTGCTGCACGCACGCGCCGATGCTCGGAGTTGAGCAGGGCTTTGGGTCCAGCGGATGGCGGCGGCGGGCTTGGCGGTGGCGCCCCCTTTGGCTGCGGAGGAGGGGTCCTAGGGTGTTGGGGAGGTTCGTGGAGGCTTGGGGGGTGCCACGGACCGGTTCCGAGGAGGAAGGGAGGCCGGGGCAGCTCGAATTTGAGCGGGGGTCCGAGGCGGAAACGGTGGTAGAGGAGGATGGAGAAGGCACGGGAGGAGGAGTGGGTTGGTCCGGGGGTGCACGGGAGGGAGAGAGAGCAGTTGGAGACAAGAGAAGGCTCGGGGGTGGCCTTATACGGGCGTGGCCGGGAGGTGCCGTAGGCGGGGCGCACGACCACGGCCCGTGGCGTTGCCAGAGGCCAAAAGGGCGTTCTGGTGCGTGCCTAGGGTGCTCGTGGTCGTGGTCCAGGCCGAGAGGAGAGGAGAGAGGGAGTAGGGCGAGCTCCAGGAGGGTCCCGAGCTCGTGCGCACACTGGACGAGCTGGGCGGCGTCGGGCGAGCTCAGTAGGGTGAGAAGGAGAGAGGGGAAGGAGGGGGACGACTAGCTAGCATGCCATGGACGTCGAGGCGACCTCGGGAGACACGGACCCAGCGCCCAAGGTCGTTGAGTGCCTCGGAATGGGCAAGCTACAGTGCAGGAGTGCACTGTAGCATGCTCCAGAGCGCGTCCATGGCATGCCATGGAATTTTAATAGTGCCATGGGCATGTCTTATAGTGTCTGGGGATTTTGGGGGAGAGTAAACAAGGTAGGAGTGGCATTGGATGCCCTAGAGAGCCACTAGATGAGAGGGGAGGTGGAGAGAGAGGTGAACAGTGGCTGTCTAGAGGGGGAAGATGGGGCTTTACCCCATCAATCATGGAGCTTTGGAAGAGGGGGAGCTACTGGAGGCTGCTGGTGATCAGGTTCAACTATGGTAAAAACTTGGGCTCATGGAGATTAGTGGAAGAGGTCAAAATAATGATTTTGGGAAAATGGCAGAAGGTGTTTGTTGTTGGTTTGGGCAACAAAATTAATCCCACTTGCCATGAGAATTTACAGGATGGAATGGCACTTAGAAATAGTGTGTTCTACCAAATTTAAGCTCATTTGGGCAAAGTTAACAGTGCAACTTTTGTCAACCCTAGAAATCAACAGAAATGGGTTTTCCAAGATCTAGTCATGCAAAACCATTCTCCTTGATGCACCACTTGGTGTAGTGTCATCATTTGGGGATTTTAACATGTCCACAAAAATTCATATCAAAAGGACACACTTGGCAATGTAGAGTTGTTCAAATTTGGTTCTGGACAGGAAGGGTTTGGGGACACTTTGATCAATATAACATTTTCTACAACTTGTGACATTTGGTCTAGATGAATGATTAGACCATTTGAGCATGTTTACAAGGTTTGAGAACATTTGGACATGTTTAGCAATGTAAAGTTGCTCAAACTTCAAAATGGACAGAAATGGTTTTGAGGGGATTTCATGGGGTTATACTATTCTGCATGACATGATACTTGTCAAGATCATCAAACTTGTCATATGTGACATGCTAGAATTTTCTTGGAATTTTTGGAGAATATTTCCTTTGTAAATATTTCAAAAGCTTGAAATATCTAGAAAGGGTTTTTGATGGATTTTACCAATACTTTGAACATGACCATGTGTTGAAACTCTTATATATGGACAATATATGTCCACTGAGTTTCCCTAGGTTTTACCAAATATTTTGAAAGCATAAAAATAATTTTAACCTATTAAAGAATATTTCTGGACTTAAGGAAAAGCCTTTAAATAAAATAGGAAAGTAACTTTTAAAATTATATTTTTGTGGTTTTTGGGTATCCTATATCTAATAGGAGTCAAATATATTTTTGGAAAGATTTTTACTGCCCTTAATTAAGTACTTGCAGTGCAAACCCCAATTCAGGGGTTTTTGGAAAACTAATTTTTTAAAATACTATTTGGCCAAATTATTTTTGTAAGAAATTATTTTTATGTCCTATACACATGGCATGATCATTGGTTCAAGAGTTTGGAGCAAGGAGATGAAGTGTAGGAGTTGGAGGATTTATTTGATTTTTAGAGCACTTGCAAACAGCAGACAAACCAATCAAGGCAAGGTCCAAAACACTCAAAAGTTTTTGTAAAACCACATTTTATCATGATTGTTAGCTTAAGTGTAGTAGCATGAAAATCAGGGTGTGACAACTACATCTGGTTGGAGGGGTTGTGACTTAACACAGAAGATAAACTCTCTTTGCCATATTCTCCTTCAACTCAGAGCTAATCAGACTCTAGTTGATTTCACTCGTGGTAGATACTTGTTGGCGATCTCCAAACCTTCGGTCGACCTTCGCGAATCACAGTCACTCTTGCTTGCTGAAGATCTAGCTCGGTGAAGACAACAACTCCTCAACACTCGAGCGGACACCTATCCATCTAGAGAGTGTGCAGCTCTCAAGAGTAATAGGTACAAGAACTCTAACTCAGAATTACTATGATGCTCAACCACTGTCTAAGTTTGGGCTCTCGATTTTTCTCTCGGTGGATCTTAAACTCAAATCACTCGGAGAGAGGATGCTTAGTCAATCTTCTCAAAAATCTTAAGTGGAGCAGCCAACAACCAACGTTGGAGCAGGGTGGCTATTTATAGCCACAGCCTTCCTTGATGGGAAATGACCAAATTGGACATGTGGACCAGCCAATGGCCGAATGACACGAGTCCAATGGTCAAATTTTGAGCACAATGGCAACATTATTTGTGGAGCAAGTAATGCTAACTCCTCAGTTCGAAAGATATCTCTCGCAGCACGAAGAACAACGTCTACTGCTGCCAGGTAATCATTCAAAGCATACCGAGATTTCTCTCGCATCTTTCATAGGATTCGGGCTAAGCATCACAACGGATCTAAGCTTCGAGAACCTATACCCCTCTTAATAGTACGGAGGTCCTATGACTCAAATAAATGAAAGAAGAACAATGAAATGAATACTACTTCTTCACTTTGTCTTCGACTTCCATTCGCTACAAGCATTTTCCTTCGGACAACATGTCCTAACCAATTGCTTCACGCCAGCAATAATTTTCAAGGGGCTAGCTCCTTCACATCAATCTTCTCGCCTACAACTTTTCAATAGATGTAGCTCATTGTTCTCTGTAATGCAGATGTTCATTAGTGAATTTCCTCAAACTTGACATCGAAGACAACATTCTCTTCACTTCTGCATGGACTATCTCTCTCTGTATGCACTAGCAAACAAATCGGTCCATGCATGTTTCTATCAACAATCTCCAAACCACAGGAGGGAAAATATTGCACCAACAATCACCCCATTTTTAGACGATTGTTGACAAAACAGAATACATCGAAGGATAGATAAATTAATGAAATGAAATGCGAAGTATAATGAAGGACGAGAGATAATTACGAAGATAAAACATGCCTCCCCTGAAGGTATGCATCATAGCATAAAATAAACTGAAGGAAGCGATGTAAATCTTCGTACGAGTGGTACTGACATATGATCTCATTTGTGGTCACTTCCAATACACTCGATAGTGTCTGAGGTGTTTCATGTCACACACAATCTTAGAAAAAGAAATGTTAGATACAGTGATACTTTGAAATGATATGTGACGAATGATAATCCATGAAGATTTTCTCAGAACACAATTTGAATGTAGAATCCACTCAAGATATAAGTTCCCTGCAAGTTAGATATACGAGGGAAAACAGATCTAGATATATTACTTGTAGTAGATATGCTTGAGACGAAGTTTTCCTGCATCAAATATGTTGCGAAGTAGTGTGCGAGGAAAAACATTTCCACAGAATTAAACTGAAGCATCTTTCTTCTTCTGCAGGGTTAGATATCGAAAGATAATCATTGCAAGAAATCTAACCAACAGACATATATAGATATTCAAGGAGTAAAAAAGTCTCTTCTTAGAGAAGCATGAAATTCAACTCCTTGAAAGGCTTTTACTTTGCCTGCACAATAGAAAAATTATCGAGGATAATCATAGCTAGGAAGAAAACTTTCGATAGGACCTGCAAACATATAGTTGGAAACAGATAGCATTGTAGCGGGGGTTATTAACATTACATGACGACGGAGTATATCAACACCACAGATGGTGCTTTAAGTATCAGAAGCACACTGTTCGATGAAACCAAATTGTTTGGAAGAAAAGAAAATGGCGAATAAAAACCCTACGAATAGCCCACTAATATATCGCTCGATGTACCATCCCCCTTTTTGTAAACAAGTGTCAAAAAGGAAAGAGTATGCATACGAGGAACTACTCATCTGAAGAACCCTCAGAACCAGAACTCGAACTGTTCGGAGATGTGGAGCGAGCAATGGCTGAGGCCGAAGCAGGAGTTGGTGATGTAGCACGGGCTTCGGGATTCACTTCAGGAGTAGCAGTGCGAGGTGCTTCTGGCTTGTAAATGAATGTTTCAGCAGTGTCTTCAAGAACATCATCAGCTTCGACAAACAACAGGTCAGTTGAGACAGAATGCATCACTGTTCTTTGCCTTCAAATCCGAGGTACTTCAAAGTGCTCCAGATAATCATATTCTTTTTTGATGCCTTTGGCTGAAAGTTGCTTGTGACTGTAATGCTATTGAAGAAGTGCCCAGGAATGCTTCTTCTATTCTTTCTCATATAAGAGAGCTTGCCGAGCATAATTGTGAAGCAGATTTAATTCAATCATCATCTCTATATTTTCTTTCTTGTCAAGCTTGATGTGTCTTTCCAATGATTGCTGGGTGCAAAGACAAATATCCTATAATGAAGGATTTTTTTCATGAGGAATATCAAGTCTAGCTTTATTGATCTTCGGAACTCCAGCAGTAGCAGGCACAGAAGCATAAGTACTAACATCCACTGGCATCTTTCCTTGCCAATATAATTCACAATTCTGAGCATGTTACGGACTAGAGGCATGAAAACTTCCGGAACATATGGGCAGAAGAACTTTACTTCAAGGAGATGATCAATGGCATACATGATCCAAGGAGCATATGTCTTCAATGCTTGTGGGCTATCAGCTGCACATGCCAAATTGCGAATGAAAAGAGCTAGGATATCAAAGCGAACACCCTGAGATATGGCAAGAAGTGCATTTCCTACGATCCCATTTATGGTTTCTGGCATGTTGGTAGGAGTGAGGAGTTGCACATGATATATAATAGAACTTTATTCTCATAGGCCAACTTCTTCAGATTTACATCAACGCATTTGTCACCAACAAGAGCTGGATCCATCAGCATGTGCAGTTGAGCCTCAGCAACTTCCCACTAGTGCAGTTTGTGTTCACTATTAGCACCAAATTTGCATCGAGGAAAATTCAACAATCCCAAAAACTGATCTGCCTAGCATTTTATCTTTTCCTCTCCAGTCATTCATTCAAGGATCCATGCAGAAATATCTCCAAGTTTTCCTGACATATATAGAGTGGCATAGAATTGATGAATTACTTCTTGATTCCAGCCATGGTTGAATCAGAGAAAGCCCTTCAGGAAAGCATGCTCAATATGCTCGATTGCATGATGGAAGCAAGGTAATTCTTCTAGCTTAGCAAAGTTCAGAATTTGGTGCTTGAAGATGTGATTCTTTTTGTATAGAATTCGAGCATAATATATACTGCTTGTTATTTTGTCCAGAACGTAGGTGATTGAGAAGTTCTCTCTCCTTCATATGGACTGGTCCCAAAGAAAGCATGTTTCGAGAGGTGAAACTGCTCGTTAAACGCAAGACTATTTGGGTCATCTTCAACTAGAAACAACGGAAATGTTTCCAAAGATTTTTCAGTTGTTCTTCGCTCACATTCCGTGTCCGAATGTCATCCGGTGCTTGCACACTTTCGTCGATAGGCTTTAGTGGGGCACGAAGTTTCCTAGATTTTCCTTGGGCTGATTTCTTTGAAGAACTGGAACCATCATCATTTTTCTTCACTAGAACTCCTTAAGAGGCTTTCTCACTTTTAGGCACTGGAGCCTTTTCTTTCTCTTTATTCTCTTCGACTAGGGGCACAACAGTTTCTTTCTCGGATGTCTCACGTACAACAGGTGGGGAATTTCTTTCGTGAGCCATGGGCTCTTCAGCTTTCTTCTCTTCCTCTTCCAGTAGTGGAGCAGTGGAACGAGGAGCAGGATCAACATCCATCTGGGTAGGGGCACCAAATGATGCGACCGGGGTAGTTTTATCTCGGGAAGCATTAAGCTCCCCTTCAATCTTTTCACTCTCCTCCTTAGATCTGGAGGGCTCGGCTGGCATTTCCTTCGAAGGTGATGGGTCTACCTTTTCAACCTCAATCTCTTCGTCAGTTTTTTCATCTTTTGCTTGCTGCTTGGGTGAGGCATTTCCTTCATCATCCTTCTCGAGGAAGATATCAACAACTTCTTGCTCGTGTGCCGCTGGAGTAGGAATGAAAACTTCCACACAGATAGCCTGATGCACTAGTTCATCCTCACTAGGAGGTGATGGTGGAATCTGCTGCGGAGGGGTGCTTGAGTCAAAGGGAGCATCAACAGCAATCTGTGGGTGGTGATTCTTAATTCCTTTCGGCTTGCTGGCTCTTGCCTTGGCCTTCTGACATTTTTATTCCTTGATTCTCCTTCCAACCAGATCAACCTTGCGCTCAATCTCATCATTCCTTTGGTCACACAGCTGGGATACTTCCATTTTCAGACATGAGATCCACTCAATTTTACCATTTCTCATCACACTGAGGGCCTTCATGATCTCAACTATCTCTTTGTTCAACCTTTTCTCTTCGGAAGCAATGTTGGCATCTATCCTCAATTACTCAAGGGTTTGCTTGTTCTTAACTTCCTGATTGAGCTTCTTCATCATTTTCTTCAGCTCATCAAAATGTTTCATTACCATTTTGGTAACATCTTCAGGAAGTCCCAGACTGCTCAAATCAACAGATTTTGCATCATAGGCAACACTCTCAATTACATCAATCATAAGATTGCAGTCATATTTTTGTTCCTGTGTGCGACCATGAACATTTGGTTTGGCTTTCTTGGTAGATGCTTCGGCTTTCTCTTCGGACATCAGCTTTCTCTTTGTAAAAGGAGCAGCAGAACCCGAAGGTTTGACAGTGACTGGAGTGGGTGCATGCCTTGGTGATTTTCCTGTTGGAGCTGAAACGTTAGCTAGTGAGGGAGTCTGGTATGGCTTGTTCACAAGAGCATGTTGATCATACATGGTTATTTCTTCGGGAGCATCTTCATTAGACGACTCATTAAACGAGTCACGTGCAACCTTCTTGGATTTTTTGGCCACATATTTCTTTCGGGAGACACATTCTTCTTCTTTTGCACATCTTGTTGAGTCAGTGCAACATTTCTTGCTTCAACCTGATTTTTCTTCGGAGCCCTAGCCTCACTCTTGGCTTTGACCTTCTGCCTCTTTTGCACTTCCTCGGGAAAATCCGTTATTGTTTTGAGTGAGTCAGCATTAGCATTTGATGACTGAGGAGGCCTGACCTTTTCATCATCTAAGCCGAGGCAATTTTTAGCAATGCAGTCATTCCATGGAGGAGTGAAAGCAAATAGAAATTGATATTTCTTGCGAACATTTTCGTAGTTAAACCATTTCTTCCCGCAGTGACGGCGAATCCTTTGTAGCCAATTATTTCTTTTGGTGGTTGTTTCCACTCCAGGTTGAATTTTTTACCCTTCTGGTTCAAACATTTCTCTGGTGGTATTTCTCTCTCAGCCACGACCACCCTTCTTGGGATTTCCATCGGAGAACATGGTATGGGCGTCTGTGACTAACTCATCCTCAGGTTGACTATGAGTAGAGGGAACATCTTCTTCTCCTTCGAATTCTGACTCAGATTTCTTCTTTGGTGACTTGGGTGACATCGATGATTTTCCTCCACCAGTTAATCTCATTCGGTCTATCCTTGGTGGCGGATGAGGCAAATCTCCTTCAGAATCCCTGTACTCATCCGAACTCTGAGCCATTGCCAACCTGTGAAAAGTATAGACTTGAGAGAAAACATGATAGGGTCATAAACATGCACAAAGTGTTCTTGAACAAAAATGAATGTTTTACTAAGGAGATCGGAGGAATTCATAGAGTATATAGAACAGATATCATCGATAGCTTTGAGACATGCCATAGAATAATCAAGGCGGGTAAACCATCTAATCTTTCGGATAAGACACTCATGAACCCTAGATCCAGAAGAGCTAGTACGAAGTAAAAGCTACAAACTGTACCAGTCATAACCTAGAGAAACCTAAAGTTCTACCACAGAGATTAAATCAAAAAGAAATGCGTAGTTAAGAACTGCCCTACGAATAGAGAATGGAGTAGGAGCAGATTCAGATCTAGGCGCCCTAACTTGGCAGCAAAGATCAACTACGACAATAAGATGAGGAAGATTACCGCACTAGCACGACAAACGGCGACGAGGTTTCACCAGAGTGGCACGGCGGAGCTCCTCGACGGAGTTGCTACGAGCACAGGCTCTAATGAAGAAGAACAAGGGTTTGGGGCACAGGGAGGAAGAAGTGAGGAAGAAGAACCCGAAAGGGGTATTTATACCCAGAGGGCAAAACCACCTTGCCGAAATCTACGGCCTACAGACGGAAGACATTCCACATTCAGTGGATACGGTAACGACCGTGGAGACCGTGGGCATGTGGCAACCGTTTCATGCTAAAATATCGGAAACTAAGTGGGAGACTAAAAGGTTTGAAGAAGGGCAAACGCCAAAACAGATTAAGGTTCAAAGTTCATTTCTTTCGCGACCAAGGATGCCGAAAATAAACTTTCTTCATATCAATTTGCATGTTTATGATGGACATCATAGATTGGATGAGAAAGAATAGAGGGATTAGAGGGACCGAAACAAACCACTATGCAAAACGAGAGAAAACACTAAACACAGAGCTATGAGTGAGTTGTTCACCGGACAAAACACAAACCCAACAAAACGAAAACAAACTAACATAAACATAGAGAACAAAGCACCAACAATATAGATCTCGGGGCCAAGGATAAACGAATAGAATTCCTGAGATAATTCCTGCAAGAAGGATTAGTTCTTCTTTGCAACCCACACTTGTGTGGGCAATGAGACTTTCATTTGTCTTGACTAAGCAGGAACATTCCTTCGGCGAGATCTGTAGTTCACCTGTGCATTTCGAGAGTAATCATATGAATATGCATTGAAGTTATTTCCAGAGACATGAGTATAATGATTGGAGGAGGTACGCATGTACTCCTTTTGACGAATGTTTGATTGATATCGTGTTGAGGAAGCTTTGGTGCTATTCCGAACAATAACCACTTCCTCGAAGACATTCATTATGCATGTTAAAGTTAGCAAAGACAAATAGATTTTCAATAATGCACTTTTTCACCCAGATTTGCTTCTTGGGTGAATCAGACCTGCAGTTAGTCCCCACATATCAAGCAAATATCCTACCATTGTATTGTTTGAAGACTTTGTAGGTTTAGTCATCAGATTCGTCAGAAACAACAAAAATGGGTGAGTCATATCCAGATGGAGTTGCAGTTTCGAGAGTTTTACTTTTGGCAACAACCCAACTCGTTCTTGGATACTGCTCTGGAGTCCAGTAAGTTCTATCAATGTTGAGTTTTCTTTTGAAACCCAAACCTTCTTTTTGAGGATTTTTGTGCAGAATGGACTTCTTGAGCACATCAAAAAGAGTTTGATGCCCTTTGAGGCTCTTTAGCTTTCCTGTCTCAAGCAGGTTCTTTAATTTGCAATTTTCATGAGAGAGAGCAAAAATTCCTTGGGAGAGGGGTTAGAGATATCACTCGTAGTAGTTGCAATACTCTCAATGATAGCATTAGAAGATTCAACATTAGAGTCAGCATTGCATCGTTCTAGACATTGCAAGCATGGAGGCACAAAGTCATCAGGAAGCTGATTGGATTGCTCGACGAAGAGAGAATCATTTTCATTCACTAGCATGTTATGAGATTCTTTTAGTGACTCGAGCTCCTGATTCCTGTTAAGGAGTTCATCTAATAAACTCTTGTTGTCAGCTGTAAAGGAATCATGTCAGTTGGAAAGATCATCAATAGTTGAAGAAAAAGCTTCATGCTTTGCGATCAACTATTGATTCTTTTCCATCTCTTTGACCAGTAATCCTTTGGTTTTCCTGAGATTGTTCTCAAGTCTTTCAAGTTAATCTTGTTGAGATTTAGCAAACTTTATCTGTTTAGCATAGGCAATGTATTCGGGAAAATAATCATTCATGGTTTTTGGGTGTTTTGCAGATACCTGATCCTTTGAGGTTTTTGCCATGAGATAGAATGCAATAGGTTCATCATCACTTGAAGCATCATCATCTGTGTTTGATTCAAATGATTTCTCAGATGACCCACGAGGGATGAAAGCATTGCTTCTTCCTATCCTTCTGTGAAGCTCTTCATCTACCATTTCTGATTCGGTCAACTCATCTTTAGATTCCAGGGTCATGTCAGCACATGCTCTATTCATCTGTGATATTCTCTTCATATTTGATTCAATGGTTGCTCTTGCTTTTACATCAGTGACTAGTTTCATGGAAGAGGATGATCTAGATTCATTTTTCTTCGAGAGTTTAGTATGCCGATCCATTCGTGTGAATCCATTGCAGTGAAGATATTTCCATCTGTTACTATGTTTTACTTCCCAGCTAGGACAATCTGGTATGAGATGACCGAATAGTTTGCACTTGAAGCACTTCATTTCTTATGGCGGTAACTTTCTTGATGATTCAGGCAAGTCAAATTCATCATCATTCGTGAGGCATAAATTTTATCTTCTGAGATCACTTAGCCTATCTGTTAGCATCTCTAGTTCTCTTGTGATAGTGTGTTGATTCTCGATATCCTCTTCTTCTTGTGAACTTCCATAGTGTGAGAGAATTTCTCCTTCACTTTTCGAAGAAGATTCTTGATCTCCATTCTCTAGTTCCATCTTTTCTTCGTTAATCGACAATAGCGTCATGACCTCTACATAGTTAAGTTCTTCATACTCTGCTCTTTGCTTGATTTTAGCTACGATGGGATCGAGGGTTGAGTCAAGAGCACTCAGAAGCTTGTTTACTACATCTCTATCGGTGATATGAGTTACTCATCGTTGATGAAGTCTCTCAAGAATATTTGCTAATCGATCAGTGAGTTCGATAGCACTTTCCTTACGAAGGCTTCTGAAACCAGCAAATATAGCACAAAGCATTTGCGTGTGTGGGTATGTTCTGTTAATGAACTCTTCATGAGCATTTTTTATGCCATCCAGAGTTTTTTGGCAGTATCAAGCTTTCGGAACCGAACGAAAATGTCTTTTGAGATACTTGCACAGATGATATCTTTTGCTTGTGCATTCAGCCACAACAAAGCTTGGTCATCAGAAGTTGGAGCATCACGTTGTTGAATGTTGTATCCATATTCCACAATCTGCCACAGTTCTAAGTGGACGTCTTGAAGTTTGATTCTCATTCTCTCTCCAGTAGAGATAGTCATTTCCATCGAAGATAGGAAATCTTTTAGAGTGCAAGGATTTACCTGCATACGACATACTCAAAACTCCAAGGCTGTTAGACCATTAATAGACAGAGACAGGGAGTACCATCTATGATACCAATTGTTAGGACCGAGAGTATATCGACCAGAGGGGGGCGAATGGGAGATTCAAAAAATTCTTTCGAATGTTGCGAATCGAACCCAAACACAATAGCAGAAATAAGGTTCAGTGTTGTATCCATACTGTTGAGGAACAAAACTATCGATGTAGGACGAAATAATGGTTCGAGCTTAGTATACAAACGGATAATGATGGTAAAGCAATATGCAACCAGATATAATATCATGACAGATAGCTGGAAATGCACTGTGATGGATAACTTCATGAGATAGCTGAAATGAGGTAAATGATCACAACATAGAATGACATCCAAGACTATGGTACCATAACAGAATGACAGAGAGCAACAATGTGGGTAACGAATGATAACTGATGAGAATGATAGATATGAATGATGCGAAAGATATGAAACAATCAAACACATATCAGATAAACTATCATCACAGAGCACGAAGATAAACTGCTGAAGGAAATGCAATGAAGTAAATTTAACCAGTGGTGCTCAATGGCGACAGAGAGATTTCGTAGACCAGTTTTCCCTTCTGCCCAAGGACTACGTCTGGTTGGAGGGGTTGTGACTTAACACGGAAGATAAACTCTCTTCGCCCTATTCTCCTTCAACTCAGAGCTAATCAGACTCTAGTTGATTTCACTCATGGTAGATACTTGTCGGCGATCTCCAAACCTTTGTTCGACCTTCGGGAACCACAATCACTCTTGGTTGTTGAAGATCTATCTCGGTGAAGAAAACAACTCTTCAACACTCGAGCCGACACCTATTCGTCTAGAGAGTGCACAACTCTCAAGAGTAATAGGTACAACAACTCTAACTCAGAACTACTATGATGCTCAACCATTGTCTAAGTTTAGGCTCTTGATTTTTATCTCGGTGGATCTTAATCTCAAATCACTCGGAGAGGGGATGCTCGGTCAATATTCTTAGAAATGTTAAGTGGAGCAGCCAATGAACAACGTTGGAGTGGGGTGGCTATTTATAGCCGCAGCCTTCCCTGATGGGAAATGACCAAATTAGACATGTGGACCAGCCAATGGCCGAATGACACGAGTCCGACGATAAAATTTTGAGCACAATAGTAACATTACTTGCAGATCAAGTAATGCTAACTCCTCGATTCAAAAGATATCTCCCGCAACATGAAGAACAATGTCTACTGCTACCAGGTAATCATTTGTAGCATAAAGAGATTTTTCTCGCATCTTTCATAGGATTCGGGCTAAGCATCAGCGGATCTAAGTTTCGAGAACCTATACCCCTCTTAATAGTACGGAGGTCCTATGACTCAAATAAATGAAAGAAGAACAACGAAATGAATACTACGTCTTCACTTTGTCTTCGACTTCCATTATCTGTAGCCATTTTCCTTTGGACAACATCTCCAAACCAATTGCTTCACGTCAGCAATAATTTTCAAGGGGCTAACTCCTTCTCATAAATCTTCTCATCTACAAGTCTTCAATAGATGTAGCTCATTCTTCTCTGCAATGCGGATGTTCTTCGGTGAATTTCCTCGAATATGACATCGGAGACAACATTCTCTTTGGTTTTGCATGGACTATTTCTCTCTGTTTGCACTAGCAATTAAATCAGTCCATGCCTGTTTTTGTCAACAATCTCCAAAACACAGGAGGGGAAATATTGCACCAACAAGAGTAGATCAGACTCCACCAACTTGAAGCAGAGGATGTGCCCTTCCGCAAGGTAGTGGGCGCGGGCGAAAGTCTTCCAAGCACACATGAGAAGCATGACGTGTGGTGCGGGGAACTCGATGTTCACCCCACACAGCGGCATTACTATATCCGCTCATGCACAGCCGCAACCCGAGTGGCTGGTTGACCTCCATAACCCTGGCAAAGGGGCGAGGGAGCGGTAGGCGGCTGTCAGGAGGATTGTGCAACTTGACGATGAACTCCAGCCCCATATCCCCCGCGTGGCCTTCTGTTGGTGTTGGAGCAGTCGAAGGAGAAACGGCGAGTGCGCCGCTCCATCCACCTCGACCGCGGGTGCTGCATCGACCCCGACCGTGCCCAGCGGCTCCACCTTGTGTGTTGGATCTAGCCTCAGTAGCCGAAGTGTTGGCTGGAATAGGGTGTCGAGGAGAAGGTGTCGTCGCTATGGTCGAAGCACGAGCGTGGCCTCTTACTCTCACCATACTGAGAGTACAATTAAGGTAGGAGAAGGAGGAGATGGTAGATGAGCATCGCCACCCTCTCACGCCTCGTTTTATGGTGGGAGTGAGGGGGCGGGGGGCTGGCTCTCCACTACCATGGGGCAACCGCCCCACTCCCCCAGTCCAACCCTCTGCGTCCCTGGATGGCGTCCTAATTCATCGGCCGCCCCACTACACCAATCCTAGGCATTGCATATTCTGCCAAGGCACACATTCCCATGACCTGCGCGTCCATCACCAACCCCGCGCAATGCATGCGGCACGCATGGCGGAAATGGGAGGCGTAGTGGGTGAACTAAAGGTAAAATGGTAGTTAACCCGATTCACGCGCGGGCACCCTAACGGTTTCCTGTGGTCGTGAGCACCCCTAGTTTACAACATGAATGACACATTAGGGTGAGCGGACATGGTTTCCAGAGGTGACAGGGATGAACCATGCGATAATGAATGACCAAGATTGTAGAGGAAATAAATTTTGCTTCATCATTTGTCCTTGAGCTCTAAAAAACCACCGCATTGTACGGTTATCCGGCCACCCCACCCTAGAGCTATCTCCATGCATCGTTCATGCCACCATGCCGCATGTTGGTGCAAAAAACATTCACGTATGTTTCCCAGACTGTACACAGGCGCGAGGGCGAGGATACAGCAGCACCAAGCTCCCAAGACGAGACTGAGCCGGAGAGATAGCTCTTTGAGGAATCAAAAAGCAGATCAAGAAGACCAAGACAAGCCAAATCAGTGAGATATCACTAAGGGCAAGCCTCTCTTACCGGGCAGGCTAGCCTGGTCAGGTCGAGGCCACCCAAAGGACAAGTCCCAAGATCTCCCCGGCAAGCTTGCCGGGGCTGCTAAGGGCGAATCTCCCCGCCAAGACTCCACCGCTCCACCGCACAGCGATGCAACTCACTTATCAGTGTGGTGTCGAGCCCCCAAGTGATTAAGTGGCTCTCACTTGGCATGTGGCGGCATGTGGAAGGGAGATCCTATATGACACCCGTCCAGAGGTGTGTCATGCAGACATGAAAAAGATGGTTGAGCGACGCGAAAGACTTGTCGGGCTACATCCTCAGTGTAACACCTAGCAGTGCATTCAATGCACTTCGTCCTAACTACGAGAGATATGTATGTTAGCACTGTTGGCTATCTAATCAGTAGATAATGACTGTTTTGCTACTATGGTAACCCCATAGCCTATAAAAGGAGGGCCATGGCCACCTAAAAAAGGATTCATACCCTTGTACACTCATACGCACATAGCTGCTCCCCCCGAGGCAACCTTGTCAGGCTTGAGCATCGTGTTTCCACCACAGTCCTCCCTTCAATCCACCAAAGCAGGAGTAGGGTTTCACACTTCTCAGCGGCCCAACCCTGGGTAAAACAACTAGTGTCACCTCTGCCGTGCAGTTCCATGGCTTCCGCTCTTCGTGTAACGTGATCTCCACCCATGCCGAACCACAAAGGGGCTGATGGCCCCATAGGTGATCGTGTTCCACCACAACATCTTTGGCGCGCGAGGCAGGGGGAGTGCTTGCACGGACCCGAGGTCATGAATAGCGCGCCAATCTTCATCATCATCTTCTTCATTAGTAGCTTCATTGTCGGTGTCAAAACCGGCGGATCTCGGGTAGGGGGTCCCGATCTATGCGTCAAGGCTGATGGTAACAGGAAGCAAGGGACATAGATGTCTACCCAGGTTCTGGCCCTCTCGTTGGAGGTAAAACCCTACTTCCTGCTTGATTAATATTGATGATATGGGTAGTACAAGAGTAGATCTACCACGAGATCATAGAGGCTAAACCCTAAGAGCTAGCCTATGATGGTATGATTGTAATTGTGATCGGCCTTCTAAGGACCAACCTCTCCGGTTTATATAGACACCGGAGAGGGCTAGGGTTTACATGGAGTCGGTTACAAGGAAGGAAACATAATATTCGGATCGCCAAGCTTGCCTTCCACGCCAAGGAGAGTCCCATCCGGACACGAGCCGAAGTCTTGAGTCTTGTATCTTCACGCTTCAATAGTCCGGATGTTGTACACAGTCCGGCTGTCCGGATACCCCCCTTATCCAGGACTCCCTCAGTAGCCCCTGAACCAGGCTTCAATGACGATGAGTCCGGCACGCAGTATTGTCTTCGGCATTGCAAGGCGGGTTCCTTCTCTGAATACTCCAAAGTACCTGTTACGACGAATAGTGTCCGGCCTCCAATCAATGTTGTGCTCCTCGGCTTTAGCGCCTTAGTAATGACCATCTCCATGTGTCGAGCGAATGCGAGGAGTCGAGGCATTTTTGCATTTGCCACCCTCGATCCTCTGGGCCAACCGTCTATTTGAAGGGACAGGGATTCTCAGATCCAAGCCTCACTCTCCTCCCTTGAGCTAGCATCCTAGAGCGCTCCGCGAAAAACCATTCCAACATGGCCGGCCGTCGCAGCTCTTCTGCTTGCCCTCCTCGCTCTAAGTCGGGGGATTGGGGAGAGTGCTCAGTTCCTCACAACCGTTTGGTAAAGTTACACACCCAATGGTTTCTCCCACTGGCGTTCATGGTCCCCGTCCGAGCTGGAATAGCCACTTATGACAGAGGGGAACAAGATGAGGGATCTCCTAACCGATTTCTTTGCGGGCTCCTGGAGTTCTACGACCTCTAGTTACACAATCTTACCCCTGCCTCTATTCTGCACATAGCGGGGTATGTCGCCCTTTGTGAGCTATTTTTAGGCTGCGAACCACACTTCGGATTATGGAGGAAGCTGTTCTGCCTTGTCCCCCGCACCCAGGGAGAGTCCCTATGTCAAGTGGGCGGAGCCGAAGTATGGCGCATCGCTGAGACCGGATACCTGTCTGGCACTCCTGAGAAGGCACCAGAAAACTGGCCTTCAGTGTGGTTCTATATAAATGACGTTCCCCTTCCGGATCCAGTCCGGATAGGTCTCCCCAAGTTCAGCAACGCCCCGCCGAGGGCACGCTTAAGTTGGCGCCCTGGGGGCCCTCAAGAAGAGGACACAAGGGAAATATACCTCCTGATGAACAGGATAAAGTTGCTGGCCAAATCTGGACTGGCGATAGTTGAGGTCATGGCGATATGCATAAGGCGGGGAGTGCAACCGCTCCAATATCGGGGGAAGCCCATGTGGCATTTCAACGGGGAAGACGACGCCACCCGCTGCGGTCGTAAGGGTTCGGACTCCGCTGTTGCTTTGGCAAGGATATTGTCCAATTTGTACAGAGGGGAAGAGGAGGAATTACTCCGTATAAAAACGCGGGATGGATTCTCCATGTACAACCCCCCAGAGTGGGTAAGTTGCCATTCTTTTCCCAGCTTCACTTACTCTAGCGTTCTTCTGCTAAGATTACTCAATGCTTCTGAGCAGGAACTGAGGAGGGCCGTAGAAGGAATCTTCAGCCCCTCCCCGCAACCAGAGGACCCTCGAAGGGCCCTAGATCTGGGACTCAAAGTAGATCCAGATATTACTGTGGAGCTTGTTGACGGGGTATTTTATCAGGTGAGCTGGGATGGCGCCCTAGTGGCCATTACGGCCGACTACCTGGACTGCTCCCCGCGTCGTGTGTAAGCCGAGCTAAAAAACCCTATTCTCCGAAGAGGACTCCCCCCAGGTATTATAATTTACCCTTGAGGCGCCGTCCTGTTTGTAGAGACGACGGTCGGAGCGAGGGTCCGAGCCCCCAGGGACTCGTCAGCCACGAGCGTCCGGATCGGGCAGGCTCAAGAGGAAGACGGTGAGGGTTGACACACCGCTATAGAGGTAAAGTGATAACCTGCCCTGCGATTATAGAATTTGAAATATGACAGCGCCCTTTGTGTCTGGCAGGAAGAGGAATGACCGGACTATATCCGGGGACCCCACCAATCACGCTTCCACTAGTCGGGTTCCAGAACCGGCTTCGGGGGCGGAGGCGGACACGGGGCCAGCACCGCATAGCCCCCCGACGGAGGATGCAGATATGTGTTCGGCCACGAACTCCGTAGTGGAGAGCGCCATGAATCACCGGCGCCGGAGGGCCGTGCTCCGGAACAACATCTTTTCCGAAGAGGCTTTTAATGCCTTCAATTCAGCGGACGCATATGTCCGAGCTGCTCGAGGCGGGCTTGCCCAAGCGACAAACCAGTATACCAAAGACATACGGGTAAGACATTTTGAGAAGTATGTATAGCAGTAGCCCCTGAGACTTGGAATAGTTGGGACAACTGTTTGAAGGATCAATATATGCACAGGTCCTTGTGGACAAGAATGAACAATTGGCGCCGGAGCTGGAGGCATGCAAGGCCCACCTGATTGATGCGGTAGCCAAGTTAGAGGGATCCCGAAAGGCCCCCTTTGGTAATATTTGTCTCCATTATACGCAGATGTACCAGTTAGTAAATGGCTGGTGCGGTTAGTCTAACAGAAAATTCTGCAGACAATCTCGGGGTGAATCCGGAGGGCGTAATGGGTGACAACTCGCATCTCCAATGGTAGCTAAAGGCTGGCGAGCGCATCCTTACATAGGTGACACAAGAGAAGAACAAGCTACAAGATGCCAATATTCATCTAGACGTGGAATTAAAGGACGTCCGTGCTCAACTGGCGGACTCCGTGAAGGAGAACAAAAAGCTTCGACGCGGCATTTATGGTAAGAGCTCAAGCGAACTGTGTGATAGTTCGGCGAGGAAGTTTTTTGAAAAAAAAATGCCTGCAGGAATGTTAACGGGTCGCCCTGAAGAGGAGATGCCCTCATCTGCAGGTGATTTGCTGCGAGAACTTTCAAAGTTGCACGAGCATGCTCGGCAGGTGATGCACGGCGTTGCTCGGGCCTTGTGGCCATCAAGCCTCCTTCCGAATGGCATGGGGGAGCTTGCGGACCTGCTTCAAGGATCCTGGCGGTGCTTCCGTCTGTGGAAGATATCCGCATGCCGGCAAGGAGCAAGAGAAGCCTGGGCAATGGTGAAGATGCGCTACACCAAGCTGGACCCGAACCATATGGCCGAAGTAGAATCGGCGGGGCCTGATGGGCAAGAAATTCCCGTGAGTCTGGTATATGACCAAGTAGCATTCGCCGCTAAGTATTCTCAACAGGATTGTAGGCTAGATAGCCTGTTAGATGGTATAGAGGAGGAATATAGTCAGTCTCAGTGACTTTGTAATTTAATTGGCATAAATAGCCCCTAGCCGGATTAAAATCATTTGTCATGGCGGACCTTTTCGCTTCAGCCCCCGGATCCTGTAGTCCGGGGTGTGTCCAAATACCCGCTCGGTTATAGAAGAATCGGGGTATGCGTGGAGACCAGGCATAGGGGTCATAAGTGCTTGAACAGACAAGTACCCAACTAGTTATGTTATATTGCATGGATAGCAAGAAACATCTTCCAGGGAGAATAGTTCCATTAGGGGTTCCTTTCCATGGGTATGCATGTGTCGATGCACATGTCCGGACTGTGAACGACGGCGCAGGATACAAAGCTTCTAGTTTTTTTGTTGTAACCAACGGATATATCCTTTGTTCACCGATCGAATATTCTCTTAGGGAAACTAGCTTTCGGCTTCACCCAGTCTAAGGTACACATCCGGCTTAACCGGCAGTAACAATCGCAGAGGTGCTCCCCTTATGCCCTAGCCGAATTAACAGGAACGTAGGGCATAAACACAAGAGCCAGGCAACCCAGCTTGGCCACATCTTAAGTCATGTCGATGCATATAATGGTGAAGAAAAGGCACATATGGAAAAAGAACGCATATGCGATGGGCAAAAAGCCATTTAAAGTAATTATGTCTAGCTTCCGAATAGGAAACCCCCAGGTACAACTTACACACATAGTACGGCCGGAATGATCCGGGAGGCCGCACTGTATTAAATACTTTGTGTGGAGAGAAAAAGGGTCGAGAAAGGAGAGAAAAAGAGGTGGATCATAATTAAAAAGGAGGGGTAAGGAGACGAACACTGAGTTTGGCGTTAGGCGTAGAGTCTCCGGAGCCTGGCCGCGTTCCATGGGTTCGGCTCGAGTCTGTTATCGGATGCATTACGTAGACGGTACACTCCTCCGGTGAGGACTTTGTCAATGACGAAGGGTCCTTCCCACTTGGGTTTGAGTTTGTCCTTCTTCTTCTCCGGTAGGCGCAGAACGAGCTCGCCAATATTGTAAATTTTGGCCCACCCTTCTCTGCTTTGATATCGTCGAGCCTGTTGCTGATAGAATGCGGAACGGGCTTTTGCGACATTGCGCTCCTCCTCCTGGGCATGCAAGTTATCCTGCCGATCTAACTCGGCTTCCTTCTCTTCGTACATGCGTACGCGTGGTGAATCATGTATTATGTCGCAGGGTAGTACTGCTTCCGCACCGTACACCATAAAAAATGGTGTATATCCGGTGGTTCGATTCGGTGTGGTCCACAGCCCCCAGAGTACGGAGTCGAGCTCCTCTACCCAGTGCGTATTCGATTCTGTTAAAGATCGCACTAGTCTGGGTTTGATGCCGCTCATGATGAGACCGTTTGCCCATTCGACCTGGCCGTTTGTTTGAGGGTGGTAGACGGAAGCGTAGTCGAGCTTAATGCCCATTTGCCGCACCAAGTTTTCACTTTGTCGGCTGTGAAATTTGAGCCATTATCAGTGATGATGCTGTGGGGGACACCGTACCGGTGTACGACCCCGGATATGATGTCTATTACTAGTCCGGATTCATCCGTTTTAACTGGTTTGGCTTCTATCCATTTGGTGAATTTGTCCATCATGACCAATAAGTATTTTTTCTTATGGCTTCTCCCTTTAAGAGGCCCAACCATATCCAGCCCCCAGACCGCGAAGGGCCAAGTTATGGGTATTGTTTGGAGAGAGGTAGGGGGCATATGACTCTGATTGGCGAAGAGCTGGCAATCGACACGATGTTGGACAAGGTCCTGAGCGTCTGCTCGGGCCGTTGGCCAATAGAAGCCTGTACGGAAGGCCTTACTGACTAGCACTCGCGCCATAGCGTGATGTCCGCCCAGTCCGGCATGGATTTCAGCCAAGAGTTGCCGCCCTTCCTCTTCGGAGTTGCACCTTTGGAGCACTCCGGTCGCGCTTTTCTTATAGAGTTCCCCTTCGTGGACCTTGTAAGCTTTAGAGCGCCTGACTATGCAGCGTGCTTCGTTTTGGTCCTCGGGAGCTCCTGCCTATTTAGGTAGGCCAAGAAAGGCTCGGTCCACGGGGCAATTACGGCCATGATTTCATGGGCCGAAGATGTTATTTCGGTGGCAGAGCCTGCGATTGTGTCTGATGGTTCGGAGTATGGAGGTGTGTTCGGATCCGTGCTGGTATTGCTGGACTCCCCTTCCCATACTACGGATGGCTTGAACAGCCTTTCCAGGAATATATTAGGTGGGACAGGGTCGCGCTTGGCGCCGATGCGGGCGAGGACGTCCGCCGCTTGATTGTTTTCTCGAGCCACATGGTGGAATTCAAGCCCCTCGAACCGAGCTGACATTTTGAGGACGGCATTATGATAGGCCGCCATTTTCGGATCCTTGGCATCAATGTCTCCATTTATTTGTGATATTGCGAGGTTCGAATCCCCGCGCACTTCCAGGCGTTGGATGCCCACAGAGACTGCCATCCGAAGACCATGCAACAGAGCCTCATATTCGGCTGCATTGTTGGAGTCTGTGTATAATATTTGCAGGACATAGTGGACCGTGTCCCCGGTGGGAGACGTCAGGACTACCCCTGCTCCCAGTCCGGCCAGCATTTTGGAGCCGTCAAAGTGCATGATCCAGTTGGAGTACGCGCCGTACTCTTTAGGGAGTTTGGCTTCTGTCTATTCGGCGACAAAGTCAGCCAGTACTTGCGACTTAATGGCTCGCCGTGGTTTGTATATTATGTCGAACGGGAGGAGCTCGATATCCCATTTAGCGATCCGTCTTCTAGCGTCGCAGTTATTAATTATGTCATTGAGTGGTACTTTGGAGGCGATGGTAATCGAACACTCTTGAAAGTAGTGTCTTAGCTTCCGGGATGCCATGAAGACCGCGTATGCTATTTTTTGATAGTGTGGGTATCGGGATTTGCAAGGGGTGAGGACCGTGGATACGTAATAAACCGGCTTTTGAAGCGGGAATTTGTATCCGTCCACCTCTCGTTCGACGATGAGCGCTGCGCTTACCACTTGATGTGTTGCAGCTATGTATAGTAGCATAGGTTCGCCCATGTTTGGCGCTGTTAGGACTGGATTACTGGCCAATAAGGTCTTTATCTCATCGAGTCCGGCCGCTGCTGCATCCGTCCATATAAAGTGTT
Source organism: Triticum dicoccoides (assembly GCF_002162155.2). Lineage (NCBI taxonomy): Eukaryota > Viridiplantae > Streptophyta > Magnoliopsida > Poales > Poaceae > Triticum > Triticum dicoccoides. The sequence goes on along the minus strand of NC_041383.1, from coordinate 332,037,009 downwards.
CGGTGCACCGAAGGAGGTGGTAAAGAGGCAATGCCTTTTCTCCTAGCCTGGATATAAAGCGACCATGCATCCAGCTAGCTTCTGGATGTGCTTGAGGTCTGTTGGTATAGTCAACTGCGACAGAGCTCGGATTGTTGCTAGATTCGCTTCGATTCCTCTACTGGAAATAATAAGCCCAGCAGCTTCCCCGAGGGGACACCGAAAACACATTTTTCCGGATTCAACTTGATGTCGTATGTCCGGAGATTATCGAATGTAAGCCTCAAGTCATCTATTAGGGTTTCGACGTGTCTAGTTTTTATGAACACGTCGTCCACATATGCTTCCACTGTTTTGCCGATTTGTTTTTCCAGGCATGTTTGAATCATGCGTTGATAGGTTGCGCCGGCATTCTTGAGCCTGAAGGGCATAGTGTTGAAGCAAAAAGGGCCATATGGCGTTATAAAAGCTGTTGCAGCTTGGTCAGACTCTGTCATCTTTATTTGATGGTATCCGGAGTATGCGTCGAGAAAACACAGTGAGTCGTGTCCAGCTGTGGCATCGATGATTTGATTGATGCGAGGGAGGGGAAAGGGATCCTTGGGGCAAGCCTTGTTGAGGTCTTTGAAGTCAACGCAATAAGCGCCAGGATTTGTCCTTTTTTGGTACTATTACCAAATTTGCCAGCCAATCCGGATGTTTAATATCTCTGATGAATCCGACCTCAAGCAGCTTGGCTAGCTCTTCCCCCATGGCCTGTCGTTTGGGTTCTGAAAACCGCCTAGGGTCTGTTTGACTGGTTTGTCTCCCTTTAGTATATTGAGTCTGTGTTCGGCCAGCCGGCGTGGGATGCCTGGCATGTCCGAAGGGTGCCAGGAGAAAATGTCCCAATTCTCGCGTAAGAAATCTCGCAGTGCGGCGTCCATCATGGGGCTCAACTGTGTCCCAATGGATGCTGTCTTCGTGGGGTCCGTAGGGTGGACTTGGAATTTGACTATCTCGTCTGCAGGTTTAAATGAGGTGGACTTGGGTCGCTTGTCGAGTATCACGTCGTCCCTGTCCACGGTGGCCCGCAGCGTTTTTAACTCTTCGGCTGCTAGGGCTTCAGATAATGCTTCCAGGGCTAGTGCTACAGTTTTGTTTTCGGCGTGAAGTGCGACGTCCGGATCACTAGCTAGAGTGATGATTCCATTGGGTCCGGGCATTTTAAGCTTCGTGTACCCATAATGGGGTACAGCTTGAAAGCTTGCAAACGCGTCCTTCCCTAGAAGGGCATGGTATCCGCTGCTAAAGGGAGCCACTTGGAATGTGATTTCTTCGGACCTATAATTCTCCGGGGTGCCGAATACCACATCGAGTGTGATTTTTCCCGCGCATCGCGCTTCCCGGGTAGGGATGATTCCCCTTAAGGTGGTGCCGCTTTGCTCAATGCGGCATTTATCAATTTCCAATTTGTTGAGCGTTTCTTCATAGATCAAGTTTAATCCGCTTCCGCCGTCCATGAGTACTTTGGTGAGCCGAAAGCCGTCCATGATTGGGCTAAGGACCAGAGCGGCCGGCGCCCGGATAGTCTGGAATCGAGGTTCATCACTGGCATTGAAAGTTATAGCAGTGTCGTTCCAGGGGTTTATTTTTTCCACATGGCAAATTTCCGCAGAGCTTCGATGAGCTCGCTTGCGCCTATTGTTCGAGGCAAAAGTCTCGAAGACTGTTAGTACTGTATTGTGTCCGCTGGCAAGATGTTGTTCCGCTTTATGGCTTACAAGAAGATTCTCGCCACTTTTTGCCACCTGCCGGAGTATCCAACATGCCCTAAGGCTATGAGTTGGTATTGTATCCGGAGTACTGTGGAGCTTACATGGCCCGTGGAGCCATTCTTCCAATACAGATCCCCGCCCTGGGGTGGGCTTTGGTTTCTTGGGGATTGGATCGGACGACTTACAAGAGTTCGTCCGTTTAGTTCGGACAAAGGTCTTGGTGAGAGCAGTACTATCCCAAAATTCTGTTTGGGTTTTCCACGCGCTCTCCATCGCACAGTACTTCCGTACTATGATTGCCAAGTCCGCGAAGCGTGCTATGTCGCGGCGGTTTATAGCATTAAGGAGTCCTTCGTCCGTGTAGTTTTTGCAGAAGAGTGAGACCATGTTCTCCTCGCGGCAGTCCTTGACCTTGTTAAGCGCAAGGAGGAATCTGGCCCAGTAGTGATGTACGGTTTCTTGGGGCTCTTGCCTGATGTGGGAGAGATGATTTAAGTCCAAGTAGGTGTTGTTAGCAGAATACAGATTTTGATCCGATCTAACGCCCAAGGGCGCGGACGGTTCCGAGCTTAACAGCTCAGAATCCGGAGTGCTGCCCAATTTCTTCGGCCCAATGCCTGATTCTAAGTCCGAGACCTAGGTCATGTTTTCCTTTGAGCAGGTTTTCGGCTCAAGGAGTTCGGTGATCCGAACATAATTCGTCCTCAAAGTTGAGGAACAATCCGCGTGTGGTTCCTCCACTATCTCTATCTCGTGGGTGACCGGCAGGGACCTGATGTCCCTTCGGTCGGGTTTAAGCCCAATCCGGTCATAGTTTGTAGCGACTCCCAGAGCGGCGATGTGATCTAGATGTTCATTAAGGGATGAGATCTCCATCGGATCCATCTGTTCGGCAAGTTCCGAACTGACGCTAAGATTATGATTGATGACCTGAGAGGCCATCGTCGGTGCTACCGCCGACGGGGCGGCCATGATAAAGCCGCCGAGTCGGAGCGTCTGGCCTACAGCCAGAGCTCCCTCTGAACTAATGTCGTCCTTGATGACAAGACGAGCCATCGAGCCTTGTGGTGACGACACAGAGGAACTCTCAATAAAAGCACCAATGTCGGTGTCAAAACCGGCAGATCTTGGGTAGGGGGTCCCGATCTGTGCGACAAGGGGCTGATGGTAATAGGAAGCAAGGGACACAGATACCCAGGTTCGGGCCCTCTCGATGGAGGTAAAACCCTACTTCTTGCTTGATTAATATTGATGATATGGGTAGTACAAGAGTAGATCTACCACGAGATCGTAGAGGCTAAACCCTAAGAGCTGGCCTATGATGGTATGATTGTAATTGTGATCGGCCTTCTAAGGACGAACCTCTCCGGTTTATATAGACACCGGAGAGGGCTAGGGTTTACATGGAGTCGGTTACAAGGAAGGAAAGATAATATCCGGATCGTCAAGCTTGCCTTCCACGCCAAGGAGAGTCCCATCCGGACACGGGCCAAAGTCTTGAGTCTTGTATCTTCACGCTTCAATAGTCCAAACGTTGTACACAATCTGGCTGTCCGGATACCCCCTCATCCAGGACTCCCTCATTCATCATCCATGGCGCCCAAGAAAAAGTTCGGCGCAATAGCCCACCCTTCCACCTCGTAGGACCCCTCACATGCGGCCACTGACATTGTGGGTGCTGCGGCGGCGTTGGGGGATGCGGGTGCCGTGGGGGATGTGACCGATGTAGGCGGTGCTGTCATCGTTCCCCCTGCGGTCGAAGCGGGAGCAGAAGGTGTAGGGGAAGGGCGGCATCAACAGCGTCCTAGCGGCCATGTTACATAGGGCGCGGGCGAGAAGAATGTTTAGTCTCCACATCCCCACCGTGCTAGAGGGTGCAACCACTGTGGTAATGCCCGCTCAGGTGCGAGTCGTCACCCCCTAGTTGTGCCTGCTACAGGCGCAGCTATGGGCACGATCCTTCCCCAGGACAGGGTAACCAAGACGGAGCGGCAAAATGGGGTCATCAACCCCCATACTCACCCTTCTCGCCACCGTACCGCCGTGGCGACTGGCTCGCGACGACGAGAACACGACGCCGCCACTACCAGCACTGTCTAGAGCCGAGCGACGTCTTCCATGCCAAGCACTGCTTCAGAAGCCATGGCTTGAGCCCAACTCCTGCTGAGGTTCCTGCCAGTGGCCGACTAAATGGATGAGTGGAGAACCACCATTCAGAGTTTGATCAGGTTTGGTAAATCAGAAGGATCACAGCGGGCAGGCCCACCATGGTTGTGACGCCCCGGGACCGACGCTCTAGAGCCTTCCAGTTATTTCATTGTCGTCGTGTGATTTATTCCATTTGTTGCATTCATCATGGCATCCTGAGCACTGCATCCACATGTTTTCATAAAACTCAATTATATAAATTGCATGGATCTTTGATCCATTTAAATAGAGGGAAACAAACATGGTGATTTCTCTTTATAACATTTAACCTCCCAATATTATTAGGAAGCTATGATAAATGTTCCATTCTTAGCAATAAACCATAGCACACGTACAGTTTAAGTTCCATGCATTTTCTACCTCAATTCCTTGCCTCAAACTTTGCTAACAATTCTTGTCTCTTTTATCGAGGCTCTTCCAAAATTCTCAACATTTTTGGACCTACCAAATACCCACTTCCTTCTCACACTCATTTGAATTAAATTAAAATGAGTTTGAATTCAACTTCACGGCCATGCTCACTTCTATTTTTCTTGAGTCAAACTCATTTTTGCGAGTCCAGGAAAATTATCCACTTGCGCAAATTCTTTCCCTAACCCTATCTTTCTTTTTCTTCTTTCTGATTCTTTTCTGCTAAAGAATAGGAGGGAGAGAGAGAGAGCCCAGCCAGCCCTCTACCAGACCGACCAACCAGTAGCCCACCATCGTTGCTAACCCTAGCCGGCCCAATGCCCACCTGCACCACTCCTTATCCCTCGCTCCTGCAACCCCTCACCCGATCGATCCCCTGGTCTCTCCCTCTCGTGCCGCCACCCACACACAGAGAGGAGCGAGAGCTCCTCGTGCTCGATCCCCATGGCCACTCCTCCCCTGTTGCTCTATCGCGAGTCGAGGTCGCCGTTGCGCGCTCCTTCTCCTCCTCCATGACCATGCCATGCGCCTCTCCACCTCCGCGCCAGCCGGAGCCCCCGCCGCCACCTCGCCGGAGCGCATCATCGGCTACCCTGGAGCCATGCCGCTCCTCCCGTCACCGCACGCACCAGGGGCCCGAGCCCTCCATGCCGCGGCTGCACCCTGCAGGAGCTCCCGCTGGACTCGGCCATCTTCTGTCGCAGCTCGCCGGAGCTCCTCTGCTCCGCCTGTCCTCTGCCCCGCCTTCATCACCGGACCGCCTGATGAGGACATCAATACCATTGTTACACCCACAGCCCCGGCTACTATACATACTGGACCAATTACTAGAGCTCATGCATGCCAATTAAATTACCAGGTACTTTCGTTTCTTGGTAATGATTCTAATGTTCATGAGAATATGATGCTGCCTAAATTGGATACATTTGTTTTGCTTACAAATGAAGGGCCTAGCTTTGAGAAGGATGAAAATTGGAGCAAGAACAAGCATGGAGACGATGGCATGTGCAAGGGGAACAAGAACGGAGTTACAAGTGATGATTTCAGGACGTGGAAGCCACCGTAATGAGTGCATGAAGCCCTGGACGAAATATACAAGATGCTACTTCATAATTTTCTTCCAGAGGCTATCCTAGGTGCCGCATCACCTTATTATTGGGCCAGGCCCATGTAATTTCAAAATACTTGATTATAGGCTATTTTTAGAGTCTGTATGTGTGGGGAAACAAGAGTTAGGGTTGGTTTCGGACCCCTCCCTCAAGGGCCACGAAATTCCGCCCCCCTCTTCCTCCATATATACAGCCCTTAGGGCGTCGTTTAGACTTTGGTTTTGTTTTAGATTAAAGTTCGCCATTGCTACAACTTCGCGTACTTCATTTGTGTTCAACGACCAGACCAAGACATCACAAGAACCCCATCTTGATCAATAAATCTTTCATCTTATATTCGCAATATCCAGATTGCAATCTCAGTTTCTTGCTTGTTCTTCGTTTGCTCGCAGGAAACAGACCCTCATGGTCAGGTTGATCATGCTCCGGCGTGGTCAATAACCCCTCGGAAGTTGGTTTAGCAATTGCTAAGCCGCGACGTCACGCACGTTCGTAGTCGGATCGTCAAGGTCGACTCCCATAGAAAACGATAGCCACCATGTCATCAAAAGACGAGACACCTTTGCCTCTATCACCGCCCCGACCCCTTCGTCATCCATGCACCAAACCCAGGCCGCACCCCGCCTTCCTCTGCCTCGCCTGTGACCTCCTCTACACTGGATCCATCCCCGACAAACCATCCCCTACCTCTTCGCTTGACTCCTCGCGGGATCGTCCCTGCGTTGCTGCGTTCTGCACCGGAGTTCCCCTGCCGACCCCTTCGTTCAGTCACCTCGCAAAGGAGGCGACCAATAGCACTAGCCGCATCGAGCCACGACCAAAACCTGCCGCTTTGACCAAGGCCCTATTGAAGCCGTCAAGACCGGAAAGATTGACCACACGAAATTGCCAAGTACCTCTACGCACGGATGCGTCAAGACCGCCCCGGATATCACCAAGTACACCACCGGCAAGACCACGTAGACACCCGAACGACTACCGCACCGAAACACCAAGACAGTCAAGTACGGCTACCATCGACCCCAGGCTACTCGGATTCGTCAAGTTCATCTTCGAAACATATACCACTACCGTAGCCGAGTACCACTATTTCCTCTATGACTATCCCGAGAACATCTAGTTCCTCTACTTTGCACCGACTCGATCCGCTCCGTAAACGCACGCGTCAAAGGTATAACCACCAAGATGACGACCCGTGAACTAATGCATGTGTGATGTATGTATCCCAGTGTTTGCATGTATGTGATTGTGCGTTGCATGTTGCCCTCGTTTGCCATGTTGCCAACATGTGGGAACACAGTATCCAGGATCACCCCACCATCTTTGCCACGCTCACGTCACACTTCGTTTTGCACCGGTATCTCCATGAGCTATCGGAACTGATATGTTGCGGCGGCATCATTTCCGGATTCGTCGTCGTGGCACTCTTTCTTTCCAACACGGTGATAGATGCTTCATAACATGCTCATGTCAACATTTTTATAAAATTGCATAAAACTTGCATATGTGATCCACATCATGATAACGACATTTAAATTTTTTAAAATTGTTGTTTGCATTAATTGCATAAATGACATTTGGGGGTTTTCTCGAATTGTTGTTTGTTGTTCCGGCCTCATTTAAATTGACTAGATAGGTAGTTTTGTTATGCTTCACCTCTTGTCGTGTTAACCAACATTTAATATTGATGGGTAGCATAAACGAGAGTGAAGTAAATATTTAAATGTGGTGTTTGTTCAATATGCAACTCATTTCATGTTGGGCTCAACTTAATTTGCAGTATTGTTTCGTGCATTTTGCCATGCCATGCCTCATTAAAATAGACATGCATCATACTTGGCTGCGCATCGTGTCATGTTTATGTGATGGTTCTTTACCATGTTGTTTGCTTCTTTCCGATTGCATTTCTACTTGATAGTTCCGATTACATTGCGATTGTGAGGATTCGTTCAACTACGCCCGTTCGTCTTTTTCATGTACTCGTCTTCTTCCTAGTGGGATTTCAGGCAACATGACCGTTACCCTGAATGTCACTACTATCTTTGCTTTGCTCGTTGTCTCGATGCTATCACTATGTCGCGCTACCTACCACTTGTTTATCAAGCCTCCCAAATTTCCATATTAGCCTCTAACCTTTTTCCACCTTCCTAGCAAACCGTTGTTTGGCTATGTTACCGCTTTGCTCAGCCCCTCTTATACCGTTGCTAGTTGCAGGTTGTTCCATGTTGGAACATGGCTATCTTGGAATATCACAATATCGCCTATTTAAATAATGCACATATATACTTGGTAAAGGGTGGAAGGCTGAGCCTTTTGCCTAGTGTTTTGTTCCACTCTTGCCGCCCTAGTTTCTGTCATACCGGTGTTATGTTTCTTGATTTTGCGTTCTGATGCAGAGCATCCTACAGACATCATCATATCAAGAGTCTGTTTGGCAAATGACACGTGCGACATCTACTTCGCATACACAAAGGTGAATCATCTCCTTTACACGTGCTCACTTGACCCCTTCGAGGATGGTGTACTACTTGACACTTCTCCCATGTGCATGCATAGGTATTGTCAGAGCTTCACGTATGTCAAGGAGGAGTGCAAGCGCCAAGCAACGACTACACCGTCTGCGAGGGAAGCATGGAAGAGAAGACGGAAGAAAGGAGGAGAAGAAGATGGAGCGGCTGCTGGAGCCAGGCCGGACGTCCGGACCACTGTCCGGATCATCTGGACCTTCCCCCGGATCATCCGGATGAGTGCGCCGAAGACACCCGAAGGCTTCCACTAAAGCCGGATCATCCAGGACTCCGTCCGGATCATCCGGACCCCTGACGCCCGGATCATCCGGGACCCCGTCCGGATCATCCGGCCTTGCCTGCGTGCATGACTTGGGTCGAGGCCCGTGTACCCATTCGGCCCCTCATTTACCCCTTGGCCCCTTCGGCTATAAATAGACCTCCTCCACCTCCTTTCTAGGGTTAACAAAGTGATAGCTTATTTGTATGTGAGCTTTGCTCCTACTCTTCTCTTGAGAGAGAGAGACCACCACTCCCATGGAGTTCAAGACCTCCATGTGAGAAGATCCTGTGGGATATATCATCAAGACCCCCTCATGGGCGGATCCCTTCAAGACCTCCTCATGGAGATGAATCCTACCTTGTATCTTTTCTTTTGTTGTTCATGTACCTAGTGGATCTTGTGTGTTTGATTGTCTAGTGGATGTGTGATTGAACTTGTTCTTGAGTGTTTCCCCTTGTGATTTCTCCTTGTTCTTCCCAGTGTTCTTCATGTTCTTCGAGGGATCCCACCCCAATCGTGAAAGATCGGCCTACACCGGGTTAGCCCCGTATCATATGGTATCATGAGCCATGCTTATCACGAATTTGGAGTCTCCCCCATCATTTTCTAGCCTTCTTTTGCTTGATTTCGTCCTAAAATTCGAAAATCCACACCAAAAATAGCCCCAATTTTTTTTGTGATTAGTTGGTTTGATGATGTTTTGTTGATTTTGATCCATTGATTTGCTTGGTTTCGAGTGGATCTAGCATCTCCCCAAGTTTCCCCACCTTTCATCCACAAAATCTCCTCAATTTTGCATCCAAAATCACCCAATCTCCGCCCAAAAAATCGTCCCCGAGAGGAAATCCCGAGCAGTTTGACCTGCCTAGATCATCCGAACCTTCTCCCGGATCATCCGGACACCTGGCGGATTAGCTGGACCCTCTCCCGGATGTCCAGATAACCCACACACCCAACAACAGAACCGGATCTGATGAAACCCGGATCATCCGAAAGTACTCCGGATCATCTGGACCAAGCCCGGAGCATCCGGACCTCCTCCCAGATGTCCGGCTAACCCTGAAACTGACACGGCTGAATTTTTGTTTTGGTATTAACTAATTCATCCGGAGTCTGGTTTTGATGTTCTTTAGCTTGTTTTCAAGCTATTGACATCCCCCATCCCACAAACATACCACCAACATCATTTGACTCCATCAAAATTTTGGAACTTTGGCATCTTTGCCTAGGGCCACCACCATATCATCCGCATTACCACCACCGACTTACGCAACCTAACCCATTTGGTTCCCCATAGCATTAGTGGTTGCTTGAGTAGTGATTTGAGTCTCCTAAGGTGTTTCGGCTACTTCGGTACGGTTGCTTCTTCATCAACCACCACCACCACTTCCGCATAACCTTGCCCACCATACACTTCCACCAATCCAACTTAACCCAATTGTTGTTTGGGCTTGTTTGAGTTGTGGCTTGTGTCTCCTAAGGTGTTTTGGCTACTTAGGGATGGCAACTTCAACTCCGACACGTGTATAGCCCATCATTCCACTTCCGAAATGCCTAGTGCAACACCAACACTGCTTTCCGCTACCACCATTTGACTTTTGTCCTTGAGATTTTGAGTTGTGTTTTTTCCGTTTCCTAAGGTGTTTCAGCTAATTAGGAATGGCTCTACATCAAGAACACCGCCACTCATCATCGTAACTGACAGTAACATCGACGACACCATTGTATATTCCCCTTGCAATTGCATTGATAACCCCTAGCCCATTTTGCGTTACTTGCCTATCGAGACTAGCCATTGAGTATTGCCGGCAACCTTACTTGTGCACATTAGTGATCCATACCTTCCATTGCATACATACCATATCATCTTGGTATCATCATATCATCCCTTGTGTCACAAGATTGTTCCCGCATATACACAATTGCTATCTTGGTCTGTGAATTTCGCATAAGTGGCCGTATCAAAAAAGAAAAAAGAATAAGCTTTTAAGCAAAGAAAAAGAGTAAACAAAGAGCTTGTAAGCAATAGCCATAGCATCACAATATATCATATAGTATCATATCCGATCATCTTGGATCAAACACTGGGAACCATACATATATAACATACTTGGAATAGAAAGTTTATCCATTTTGCATCTTATAGGTTGTGCACAAGTGTCGTATCTGCCTTTTGAGCAATCGTGCTAGCATCTCTCTTGAGTTGTGCAACACGAGCGTTTTTCGTGGATTCCACATTTTGTGCCCATTCCTTGGTTGCACGACCCCATTTATCTATCTGCATGTGTGTTTCTGTGTGCCATTTTTTTCCATTGGTCTACTCGTTTCACTTGCAAATTTGTGAATCTCTTTCAACATTATTGACTCTTGCTAACATTTTGCATCAAATTTTTGTGCCACTATCATCACCGAGCTACACCATAAGCTTTATTTGATAGGTGTGAGTGAACAAGTCCAGTACCAATTCCACTATTCTTTCATTTCACATTGAGTGAAACGGGATATATCCTCAACTTTGGGAAAAGGTAACTTGGTATTGTTTATCTCATTTCCTACTCACCTTTGCTCGAGTCTTGTGATGATAGGCAAGGCATTTGACCTTCGGTCTACAATAACAACGACGAGTTCGATGCCACGAAAAACAACTCTGACGCCAAGATGCAAGCTCAAATGGAGGAGATCAAAGCCCTCATCAAGTCATACAAGCGATCTTCCTCATCTTCGAGAAGATGCTCATGTGCATGTGCTTCCGAGCTACCATCTTCGGCAAGATCACATTGGCATGGACACCATCACCAACAAGAACGTGAAGGTCAAGAGATTAACACCAACAACCGCTCAATGACTTCACCATCTCCCTTGGCATCTTCGCCAAGCGACTTCAAGGCATCTTCGCCTATGGACATACGACATCTTCGCCAACAAGCACCCCAAGACTACGCTTAAGAGAAGCTCCCCAAGCTCAAGTCCGTGACTTCCATGAGCTACTATGACCTCGACACCAACCACAAGATTCCTTTCTATGGGACTCAAGAACCCGAGGAGTATCTCGAGTGTGAGTGCCTAATGGACGACTACCTCAAGCTACATCAAGTTCCTCCCGAAGATCAAATGAAGTTCGCAACAAGAAACTTCCACGACTACGCATCAACATGGTGGCTTCACACACCTTCAGAGAGCTACGACATGAGTTGGCCCAAGATGAAGAGAGCTTTGCGGCGAGAGTTTGTGCCTCCAACCTACACGGAAAAACTTCTGCGCCAATTGGAGAACACCATCCAAGGATCCAAGTCCATCGACATGTACTTCAAGGAGATGAAGAATGCCTTGCGACGAGCCGACATCGACGACCCCATTTCAATGAAGTTCTACTTCATGATGGGATTGAACAACAACATCTCGAAGACTATCTTCCTCGAGAACTACAAGTCCCTCGATGACAACTACATTGGTGCTCTCAAGGCGGAACAAGAACTCATGAAGGCCAAGGCTTATCCACCCCAAGCACACTTCTCGAAGACCAAGCTCCAAGAAGGCGAGCATGAGGATAGTACCACCACGATGTCCAAGCCCGACGAGCTCCAAGATGACACTCCCAAGTTCGACTTCACCGCCATCCCTCTTTGTGACATTGATGGTGCCGAGTCTACTTCGACTCTTTTTCAAGATGGTGCAGCGATGACTACGACTACGAAGCCTCTCAAGGAACATGCTTTGGAGGCAAACGACAAGGTGGCATGCAAGGATGATGCTTCCATCTTAGGAGGCGAGAGTGACGACGTGCCATCTTCGGCCTTCATCCACGACGACGGTGACGAGATGGTTGAGCATGGGATTTTCCCTTCGACCATGACGACATATGATGACTTGAGTGACTTGTGCCACCATATTGAGAGTGAGAGTGACTTCACCACTAGCCCCATATATGATGTGTTGCCCCAATTCCCATGTGAGGAGAGCCACAACCCCCACCACTTGAGTGAGATGAGTGACTCCACCATACGTGAGATTGAGTACACCTACTTTGAGGGAGTGAGTAAACCACCACATAGAGAGAGTGTGATAGTTGATAGGTCTCATGAGGCCATTTGCATTTCTAACAACTTGACCTCTACCTCTATTGTATCTTCTCATTTGGCGCAAGGTCCCAATTATGATGACGCGTCGATCCTCGACGACTTCGTCCTCCCTTTGGACACGACGATGGCCATGGTGGAATATGATGCACCCCCACATGGTTCCATCAAGATGAAGATGACCACCATTTGGTCTTTCCCACCTCACCTACACCACTTGAGTGGAATGAAAAAGGTAACATAGGTGACGGTGATGCTCTAGTCCCACTAGTGGACATTCTTGACATTCATTGCTTGCATGATGTTGATCCACCTAGTACCATGCTTCATGCTAGTATGATTTCCCCATGCGATGATTTTCTCATTTATGATGAGTATGATGATTGCCATGTGGAGTCTATTAGTTGTGATGCCATGTTACATAGGATTTCTTGTGACAATTCTTTAGGTCACATCATGTTTGATAATCCGCTTGACTTGTCATATTCTATGCATGAGATGAACCATATGTCTTATTTGCAATCTCATCGTAGTGACTATGCATATGCCATTAAAATAAACCCAATTTGCACATATGACATAGATGACAAGCCCATGGTTATTGGCATTTGTTTTTCTTGTGATGATATTGGTATGCTTCCTTTCCATCATTTATCTCATATGCCATGCCATGACAACCTAGCTTCGGATATGCATTGTTTTGGATGTTGTCCATTTTCTCCATATGATATTTCCGCTATTGCTCACGAGGAGACCCTCATAGTTTCCTCATACATGTTAGGAGAATTTGATCCATCCCATTCATTACATGATCCATATGCTCCCCATGAATAAACATGCTATTGATGTGCCATATACTTGCATTCTCAATTTATGTCTCCATCATGTCATACATAATAACTATTCTTTCATAATGGATGACATGTTCTTATACCATGCATCAAATTCCTTTGAGCAATGCCTATCTTGTGCTAACTCTAATGTGCACATACACATCATGATGGAGGATGTATACATTTACAACGTGCACAATTTCTTTGGTTTGTGTCTCTTTTGTGTAGGTACCCATGAATACTTGTCAACCTCGCAATCCCACGAGAGGACAAAACGAGCTCTAGAGAGCAACCGATGACTTGGGATCACATGGATTGTCTTTCCCACCGCTCTCTTCGCGCAAAGACTTCGCGCATTTCTTCTACATGGCCCTCACTTGGCTATGGGTTATTGTCCATCGTATATTCTTTACCCATCTTGCCATGTTCATTTTGCATGATATGCTCATTTCCATTTGGATGACATACTTTGGTGACCCATGCTTTGCATTACACATGATGATTGATTCTAGTACTCGTATGTGTATTTGCAAGCTTGTGGAGATATTGCTTGTTCTTTCCATGTTTACTTTGTGCCCAATGCTTATGATCATGCTCTGATCTTGCTTTGTGCTCGTGCTTGCGATACGTCATGTGCATTGTCTATGCCTAGTATTTACTCACATGACATGATTGCCATGATGTACTCTAGTGTGTTGCATCTTTGCTCCACTAGTTTGCATGACTTGATTACTATGCTTACTTATGTTGCATCACCAATGACTCATGCTTGCTCATTTCATGCGGTCGATGGCATCCATCTATATACTTTGCACATGATTCATATTGTTTCTTGTCATATATCTCCATGTGTTGCCTCTCTCATGCTAGATGATTTGCCTTGTATTGAGTGCAACAATGATTCTCTCTTGCTCATGAGATTGCCCACATAGCATTCTCGCATATGTTTGGAGATTTTGACACATTTCTTGTGAAGCATGCTTGTATTACTTCTTTGCACCATATACCTAGTGCCATGAATATCGCCATTGTTGCATCATATTATTCATACACTTGTGCTTCTAATGGTTATGTGCAAGAGAATAGAACCATCATGATGGATGATGTGTTTATCTAGCATGCACATACATTCTTTGTTTTGTTGTGTGCATGTGTAGGATACTTGGACTTTGTGTCGACTTCCACTTCACGTGAGTTGACCATTCGAGCTCTTCAGAGCGAGCCTCATACATTCTAGCACGACTCGCTTCTACACCACTTTTACCTACATTTTGGCATTGTGAAGAACGCACAAGGACATGCTTTCAAGGTGATATCCTTCTCTTTTGAGAACCCCCAAACCATGAGCTTGGATATTATGGATCATACTACTTGTGTTGCTTGCTCCATTAGACATCTTGGTCATCTTGGACCACTTGATTACGTACATGTTAGAGATCTTGCTTCGACTTGTGATTTTTACCTTTCCATGCCTCATGACATATATACCTTGTGTGTTGCATCCAATTTTTGGATTAATTGTTCCTATCACATGTTTGGTTGCAACAATATCATCAATTCACATATGCCATGTCCCACTGATTGCTACATGCTTGCCTTGATTGCCTCACACATGTTGAACAATTGTTCTTTCTATTGTGTTGAGTGCCACACTATTTTCACTACACCCTATGCATGTTATGTTTGGATTGTCTTGCACTTGACTCATGTGTTTAGACACTTCGGTTTATTTGGTGTGGTGAATGCTTCCTATGCCTACCATAGACCGTTTGTTGAGCACTTTATGCATGATTGCTATGACCATGACGTAGCTGCTTATTCTCTTGTCACACATATTTGCATCACTACCTCACATTTATGTGCTTGTTTCCATGATGACCTTGATTGTGCTCAATTTATATGTTTAAATGCCATGCCACACTTCTTTGTCAAACCATATGATATGCTTGATGACAACACTTGTTGGGTGAATCACCTCTTGAATGCTTGGCTTCGCTATAATGGCAACCATATTTGTTTCTACAAGTGCTTGTTATCTTTGCTCCTTTTGAAGGAATTACTAGACGGCGCGACATTGGAGAGTCCCCATTTAGAGCTTCAAGATGACGAGAACTTGATAATCGACCACTCCTACACGGCGATGCCATCTCTTTCCCATGGTGATTTGGTTTTTGATCCGAGGACGGATCTTTCCCAAGGGGGAGGGGATGATGCGGAGCATCCTACGGACATCACCATGTCAAGAGTCCGTTTGGCAAGTAACACGTGTGACATCTACTTCGCATACACAAAGGTGAATCATCTCCTTTACACGTGCTCACTTGACCCCTTCGAGGATGGTGTATGATACGTCTCCATCATATAATTTTTTATTGCTCCATGCCAATATTATACAACTTTCATATACTTTTGGCAACTTTTTATACTATTTTTGCGACTAACATATGGATCCAGTGCCCAGTGCCAGTTCATGTTTGTTGCATGTTTTATGTTTCACAGAAACCCCATATCAAACGGAGTCCAAATGGGATAAAAACGGACGGAGAATATTTTTGGAATATTTATGATTTTCTAGAAGAAAGATCAATGCGAGACGGTGCCCGAGGGGGCCACGAGGCAGGGGGCGTGCCCCAGGGGGGCAGGCGCGCCCCTGACTCTCGTGGGCACCCCGTAAGGCGGTTACTGCTCTTCTTTGGCCGCAAGAAAGCTAATTTTCATAGATAAATCTTGGTGAAGGTTTCAATCCAATCGGAGTTACGGATCTCCGGATATATAAGAAACGGTGAAAGGGAAGAATCTGGGAACGCAGAAACAGAGAGAGACAGAGCAACAGATCAAATCTCAGAGGGGCTCTCGCCCCTCCCACGCCATGGAGACCATGGACCAGAGGGGAAACCCTTCTCCCATCTAGGGAGAAGGTCAAGGAATAAGAATAAGGAGGGGGTCTCTCCCCCTCTCTTCCGGTGGCGCCGGCACGCCGTCGGGGGCCATCATCATCACCATGATCTACACCAACACCTCCGCCATCTTCACCAACATCTCTATCACCTTCCCCCATCTATATTTAGCTGTCCACTCTCCCGCAACCCGCTGTACACTCTACTTGAACATGGTGCTTTATGCTTCATATTATTATCCAATGGTGTGTAACCATCCTATGATGTCTGAGTAGATTTTTGTTGTCCTATCGGTGATTGATGAATTGCTATGATTGGTTTAATTTGCTTGTGGTTATGTTGCTGTCCTATTGTGCCCTCCGTGTCACGCAAGCGTGAGGGATTCCCGCTATAGGGTGTTGCAATACGTTCATGATTCGCTTATAGTGGGTTGCTTGAGTGACAGAAGCATAAACCCGACTAAGGGGGTTGTGGCATATGGGATAAACGGGACTTGATGCTTTAATGCTATGGTTGGGTTTTACCTTAATGATATTTAGTAGTTGAGGATGCTTGCTAGAGTTCCAATCATAAGTGCATATAATCCAAGAAGGGAAAGTATGTTAGCTTATGCCTCTCCCACATAAAACTTGCTATCGGTCTAGTAAAGTAGTCAATTGCTTAGGGACAATTTCACAACTCCTACCACCACTTTTCCACACTCGCTATTTACTTCATTGCTTCTTTATCTAAATAGTCCCTACTTTCTATTTATGTGCTCTTTATATTCTTGCAAACCTATCCAACAACACCTACAAAGTACTTCTACTTTCATACTTGTTCTAGGTAAAGTGAACGCTAAGCGTGCGTAGAGTTGTATCGGTGGTCGATAGAACTTGAGGGAATATTTGTTCTACCTTTAGCTCCTCGTTGGGTTCGACACTCTTTCTTATCGAAAGAGGCTACAATTGATCCCCTATACTTGTGGGTTATCAAGACCTTTTTCTGGCCCCGTTGCCGGGGAGTCATAGCGTGGGGTAAATATTCTCGTGTGTCTTGTTTGCTTTATAACTAATTAATTTTAATTTGTTGTTCTTAGTTGTTTTCTATCTTTAGTTCTGGGTAGGAAACGCAACATACCAAAAAATTAGTTGTACCTACTACACCAATGGTTGAAGAACCACTCAAGATATATCACACTCCTGAAGCTTTTTACTTGGATCATCTTCGATCCCTATGTGCTCGTGCTGAAACCCCAACTAGCTTAGTTGAGGGAAAATCTTTAGATGAGCATGCTTGTTATTTGCGACACCGCATATCTAAAAAGGGGAAACTTTTACTGAATCAAATTCATCGTTAGCAATGCTATGCTTGGAATTTATTTGAAATATATGATTTTACTTGTTGTTCTGAAAACCCTAAGAAACACCTTCCCTACCAATGTGAGTTCAGTGATAATGGAATCGTATATTCATATGCTAAGGGTGTTTATAATTACTATGATGTTCAACAAATTGAAGAATTTGTTGCTTTTAAGGGTGCTTATGAAATTGCTTCTTTGATTGAAAAGTATGATGCTACTCTCTACAAATCTGAAATTTTTGCCATACTTAAATATTGTTATGATAATTATGCTTCTAATCCTTATGTTAAACCATATATTGAGGACTCGTCCGCTGTCCAAGAAGAGAGTACTATTTTGCAGGAGTCTATGGAAGAAGAAATTGATGAAACTGTGAGCTCATTGGATGAAAAAGATGATGAGGAGAGAGAAGAACAAAGGGAGGAAGAGCGGATTATCTACCCATGCCCACCTTCTAATGAGAGTAACTCTTCAACTCATACATTGTTTAATTTCCCTTCGTGCTTACCAAAGGATGATTGCTATGATGATTGTTATGATCCTGTTGATTCTCTTGAAATAACCCTTTTTGATTATGCTTGATATGCTTGTGGCCAAGATGCCAATACGAATTATGCTTATGGAGATGAACTTGCTATAGTTCCTTATGTTAAACATGAAATTGTTGCTATTGCACCCATGCATGATAGTCCTATTATCTTTTTGAATTCTCCAAACTACACTATATCAGAGAAGTTTGTGCTTATTAAGGATTATATTGATGGGTTGCCTTTTACCATTGCACATGATATTTTTTGATGAATGTGATATGCATGTGCTTGATGCTACTACTTGCAATTACTATGAGAGAGGAACTATATCTCCACCTCTCTATGTTTCCAATATGATAGAATTGCAAGAAACTGCTTATACTATGCATTGGCCTTTACTTGTTGTGCATGAATTGTTCTTTTATGACATGCCGATGCATAGGAAGAGAGTTATACTTTGTTGTTGCTTGATATATGTTACTTTGTGCTCACTCCTAAATCACAAATCATTGTTAATTAAAATTGGCTTTGATATACCTTCGGATCCGGGTGGATCCATTACTTGAGCACTATATGCCTAGCTTAATGGCTGTAAAGAAACCGTTGCCAGGGAGACAACCCGAAAGTTTTAGAGAGTCATTTATTTCTGTTGAGTGCTTTCATATAGTCTAAAAACAAAAAAATAAATAAAGAGGGAAACCCAAAACTTTTTAAAAAGGAAAGTGAAAGTGAGAAAGACAAGCATTGTTGAAGTGGGGGAGCTCCTTGAACTTTGTTCATGCTCACAGAAACTTTGTGAATCTTAATTACAGAAACTTTTCATCAAAAATAATTATCCCATTGTATAATTCCATTGTATTATAAAAATAATGTGCTAAGGTTTGCCTTTAGGTTGTTCACAATGCTTGGTGGTTTGTACGGTGCATTACAGAAACTTTAGCTGTAGTGCGTGATTTTATATTTTTTACTGGAACGTCAAACGGTTCTGAAACTTTTTGCATTGTATTTCTGTACAAATCGTTTATTTTTACTAATTTTGGTAGAATGTTTGGGGTACCAGAAGTATGGTGAATGTTCATATTGCTACGACTGTTCTGTTTTTGACAGATTCTGTTTTTGATGCATAGTTTGCTTGTTTTGATGAAACTATCAATTTCTATCAGAGGATTAAGGCATGGAAAATTTATATTATAGTAGACAAAATGCAAAAAGAAAATATGAATTGGTTTGCAATAGTACTTAGAGTAGTGACCTGCTTTATTATACTAACGGATCTTACCGAGTTTTCTGTTGAAGTTTTGTGTGGATGAAGTGTTTGATCGAGGAGGTCTCGATATGAGGAAAAGGAAGAGAGGCAAGAGCTCAAGATTGGGGATGCCCAAGGCACCCCAAGTAAATATTCAATGATACTCAAGAGTCTAAGCTTGGGGATGCCCCGGAAGGCATCCCCTCTTTCTTCAACAAGTATCGGTATGTTTTCGGATTCGTTTCGTTCATGCGATATGTGCAAATCTTGGAGCGTCTTTTACATTTAGTTTTCACTTTTTGTTTTATGAACCATGCTGGTATGAGATAGTTCATGGTTGATTTATAGAATGCTCATTGCACTTCACTTAAATCTTTTGAGTATGGCTCTATAGAATTCTTCATGTGCTTCACTTATATCATTTGAAATTTTGATTGCATGTTTTTCTTCACATAGAAAACCGCCATTTGTAGAATGCTCTTTTGCTTCACTTATATTTGTTAGAGCATGGGCATATATTTTGTAGAAAGAATTAAACTCTCTTGGTTCACTTATATCTATTTAGATAGATGACATGAATTGGTCATTCACATGGTTAGTCATAAAATCCTACATAAACTTGTAGATCGCTGAATATGATATGTTTGATTCCTTGCAATAGTTTTGCGATATAAAGATGGTGATATTAGAGTCATGCTAGTACGTAGTTGTGTATTGTAGAAATACTTGTGTTGAAGTTTGTGATTCCCTTAGCATGCACGTATGGTGAACCGTTATGTAACGAAGTTGGAGCGAGGTATTTATTGATTGTCTACCTTTGTGTGGAGGTCGAGATCGCACGATGGTTAACTCCTACCAACCCTTCCCCTAGGAGCATGCATGTAGTACTTTGTTTCGATGGCTAATAAATTTTTGCAATAAGTATGTGAGTTCTTTATGAGTAATGCTGAGTCCATGGATTATACGCACTCTCACCCTTCCATCATTGCTAGCCTCTTCGGTGACGTGCATTGCCCTTTCTCACCTCGAGAGTTGGTGCAAACTTCGCCGGTGCATCCAAACCCCGTGATATGATATGCTCTATCACACATAAGCCTCCTTATATCTTCCTTAAAACAGCCGTCATACCTACCTATTATGGCATTTCCATAGCCATTCCGAGATATATTGCCATGCAATTTCCATCATCATAATATAAATGACTTGAGCATTCATTGTCATATTGCTTTGCATGATCGTAAGATAGCTAGCATGATGTTTTCATCACTTGTCCGTTTTTTGATATCTTTGCTATGCTAGATCATTGCACATCCCGGTACATCGCCGGAGGCATTCATATAGAGTCATATCTTTGTTCTAGATATCGAGTTGTAATATTGAGTTGTAAAGTAAATAAAAGTATGATGATCATCATTATTAGAGCATTGCCCCAAAAAAAAAGAGGCCAAAGAAGCCTAAATAAAAAAAGGGGGCCAAAGAAGCCCGCCAAAAAAGGGGGGGGGGGAATGTTACTATCCTTTTACCACACTTGTGCTTCAAAGTAGCACCATGTTCTTCATATAGAGAGTCTCATATGCTTTAACTTTCATATACTAGTGGGAATTTTCATTATAGAACTTGGCTTGTATATTCCGACGATGGGCTTCCTCAAACGCCCGAGGTCTTCATGAGCAAGCAAGTTGGATGCACACCCACTTAGTTTCCAGTTTGAGCTTTCATGCACTTATAGCTCTTAGTGCATCCGTTGCATGGCAATCCCTACTCCTCACATTGACATCAATTGATGGGCATCTCCATAGCCCGTTGATTAGCCGCGTCGATGTGAGACTTTCTCCTTTTTGTCTTCTCTACATAACCCCACCATCATATTCTGTTCCACCTACAGTGCTATATCCATGGCTCACGCTCATGTATTGCGTGAAAGTTGAAAAAGTTTGAGAATACTAAAGTATGAAATAATGGCTTGGCTAAAACCGGGGTTGTGCAAGATTTAAATACTTTGTGTGATGAAGATGGAGCATAGCCACACTATACGATTTTGTAGGGAGAACTTTCTTTGGCCATGTTGTTTTGAAAAGACATGAATGCTTTATTAGTATGCTTGAAGTATTATCGTCTTAATGTCAAATGATAGACAATTGCTTTGAATCACTCGTGTCTTAATATTCATGCCATGATAAGATTACATGATCAAGATTATGCTAGGTAGCATTCCACATCAAAAATTATCTTTTTTATCATTTACTTAGTCGAGGACGAGCAGGAATTAAGCTTCGGGATGCTGATACGTCTCCGTCGTATCTATAATTTTTGATTGTTCCATGCCAATATTATACAACTTTCATATACTTTTGGCAACTTTTTATACTATTTTTGGGACTAACATATTGATCCAGTACCCAGTGCCAGTTCCTGTTTGTTGCATGTTTTATGTTTCGCAGAAACCCCATATCAAACGGAGTCCAAACGGGATAAAAACGGACGGCGAATATTTTTGGAATAATTATGATTTTCTGGAAGAAAAATCAACGCGAGACGGTGCCCGAAGGGGCCACAAGGCAGGGGGCGCGCCCCTGACCCTCGTGGGCACCCCGTAAGGCGGTTACTTCCCTTCTTTGCCTGCAAGAAAGCTAATTTTTGGAGAAAAATCTTGGTGAAGGTTTCAATCCAACCAGAGTTACGGATCTCCGGATATATAAGAAACGGTGAAAGGGCAGAATCTGGGAACGCCAAAACAGGGAGAGACAGAGAGACAGATCCAATCTCGGAGGGGCTCTCGCCCCTCCCACACCATGGAGACCATGGACCAGATGGGAAACCCTTCTCCCATCTAGGGAGAAGGTCAAGGAAGAAGAATAAGGAGGGGGTCTCTCCCCCTCGCTTCCGGTGGCGCCGGCACGCCGCCGGGGGCCATCATCATCACCGCGATCTACACCAACACCTCTGCCATCTTCACCAACATCTCCATCACCTTCCCCCATCTATATTTAGCGGTCCACTCTCCCGCAACCCGCTGTACACTCTACTTGAACATGGTGCTTTATGCTTCATATTATTATCCAATGATGTGTTACCATCCTATGATGTCTGAGTAGATTTTTGTTGTCCTATCGGTGATTGATGAATTGCTATGATTGGTTTAATTTACTTGTGGTTATGTTGCTGTCCTATTGTGCCCTCCGTCGCGCAAGCGTGAGGGATTCCTGCTGTAGGGTGTTGCAATACGTTCATGATTCGCTTATAGTGGGTTCCTTGAGTGACAGAAGCATAAACCCGACTAAGGGGGTTGTGGCGTATGGGATAAAGGGGACTTGATGCTTTAATTCTATGGTTGGGTTTTACCTTAATGATCTTTAGTAGTTGCGTATGCTTGCTAGAGTTTTAATCATAAGTGCATATGATCCAAGAAGAGAAAGTATGTTAGCTTATGCCTCTCCCACATAAAACTTGCTATCGGTCTAGTAAAGTAGTCAATTGCTTAGGGACAATTTCACAACTCCTACCACCACTTTTCCACACTCGCTATTTACTTTATTGCTTCTTTATCTAAACAGCCCCTACTTTCTATTTACGTGCTCTTTATATTCTTGCAAACCTATCCAACAACACCTACAAAGTACTTCTAGTTTCATACTTGTTCTAGGAAAAGTGAACGCTAAGCTTGCATAGAGTTGTATTGGTGGTCGATAGAACTTGAGGGAATATTTGTTCTACCTTTAGCTCCTCGTTGGGTTCGACACTCTTACTTGTCGAAAGAGGCTACAATTGATCCCCTATACTTGTGGGTTATCAATGTACTACTTGACACTTCTCCATGTGCATGCATAGGTATTGTCAGAGCTTCACGGATGTCAATGAGGAGTGAGAGCGCCAAGGAACGACTACACCGTCCGCGAGGGAAGCATGGAAGAGAAGACGGAAGAAAGGAGAAGAAGAAGACGGAGCGGCTGGTGGAGCTAGGACGGACGTCCGGACTACCGTCTGGATCATCCGGGCCCAGCCGGATCATCTGGACCTTCCCCCGGATCGTCCGGATAAGTGCGCTGAAGACACCCGAAGGCTTCCACTGAAGCCGGATCATCCGGGACTCCGTACGGATCATCCGGAACCCCGACGCCCGGATCATCCGGGACCCCGTCCGGATCATCCGGCCTTGCCTGCACGCATGACTTGGGCCGAGGCATGTGTACCCATTCGCCCCCTCACTTACCCCTTCGCCCCTTGGGCTATAAATAGACCTCCTCCACCTCCTTTCTTGGGTTAGAAAAGTTATAGCTCATTTGTATGTGAGCTTTGCTCCTACTATTCTCTTGAGAGAGAGAGAGACCACCACTCCCATGGAGTTCAAGACCTCTATGTGAGAAGATCCTGCGGGATATATCATCAAGACCCCCTCACGGGCCGGACCCCTTCAAAACCTCCTCATGGAGATGAACCCTACCTTGTATCTTTCCTTTCGTTGTTCATGTACCTTGTGGATCTTGTGTGTTTGATTGTCTAGTGGATGTGTGATTGGACTGGTTCTTGAGTGTTTCCCCTTGTGATTTCTCCCCGTTCTTCCCTGTGTTCTTCATGTTCTTCAAGGGATCCCACTCCAATCGTGAAAGATCGGCCTACACTGGGTTAGCCCCATATCACGTTCCTAACACGGTTGGGGTTTATGGGCCCTCCTTAATAGTTCGCTTTGAATTAAACTCTTCCAGCAAGGCCCAACATTGGTTTTAACATTTTACAACATAATAATGCTATTAATTAATTAATTTACATAGGGGGTCGTGTCCCCGAGGATCCTTAATTCAACATAATATAGGGGGGCCAGTGCTGATGGTGTTGGTCCCAAACTAGAGCCCCTTGCAGCGCCACCACGGGGAAACTCGAGGACAAGTCTTAGTTGTATGGACTGCTCATCTGGTCGTGGCCTAAGACGTGATACGCGCGGCTACTATCAGGGTGTTGGCACGCTAGGAGGTCTTGCTAGACTTGTTTTACCATTGTCGGAATGTCTTGTGAACCGTGATTCTGAGCTTGATCGGGTTGTTCCGGGAGGAGGTTTTTCCTCCATTGATCGTAAGATTTTGTGATGGACTAAGTTGGGACACCCCTACACGGTTTAATCTTTCAAAAACCGTGCACATGCTTATGTGGCAGATGGGTGTTTTTAATATCCGGTTGTAGAGAACTTGACACCAAATCTGAATTAAAATACACCAACCACGTGCGTAACCATGATCGTCTCTTTTCGAGTGAGTTCGAGAAGAGAACACGGTGGGGTTATGTTTGAACGTAAGTAGTTCAGGATCACTTCTTGATCATTACTAGTTTGCGACTATTTGCGTACTTTCTCATCTTATTCTTGTACTCATAAGTTAGCCACCATACAGTGCTTAGTCGCTTGTTGCAACCTCACCACTTATCCTTTCCATAGCCATTAAGCTTTGCTAGTCTTTATACCCATGGTAATGGGATTGCTCAGTCCTCGTGGCTCACAGATTGCTACAACAACATTTGCAGGTACAGGTAATGCGATGATCTGACATGAGAGCCATGCTTGATTGATTTTGGAGTTCTTCTTCTTCTTCTTCTTCGATCAAGGGATAGGTTCTGGGTCGGGAGCCTAGGATTAGCTGGGTGGATGTCGTTCTTCTTTTTCATTTGATTTCATCCATAGTGGGATCCTGCTCTTCTATATGATGATTTCTATGTATTTATGAACTATTGTATTCATGTGGTAGCTTGTGGCGAGTGTAAGCCTTTATCTGGTATTCTCATCTATTTAGTACATGGTATGTTGTAATGATATCCACCTTGCTATGCGCTTGAAATGCAGTTGTGCCCTAATCATGAATTCATCATGTGATTGGGATAGAATCGCATCTTGGGTACTACAAATTGGTATCAGAGCCTTACCGACCTTAGGAGACCCTGCTTGACCGAAACACTGCCATTGTCGAGTCTAGAAAAAAAAATATTTTGAGTCTAGTTATATCGGAGAGTAGGAATTCTTTTTACTCCTCACCCCCTTTGTCACTCTGGTGAGGACACATGACGTAGATGTTTTGACTTCACTCTCCTCTTTTTCACTTAATTTTTTTTAGGATCACGCGGGTATTGTTGGAATCATTGTGATATCAATGTGATGGGAATTCTGTCTTGGTGCCTCCCGATTGTATGGATTTGACCCGGGGAGTTGAGATCCAATGTGTTTTCGTCACAGTGCTATCGTTTCAGTTCTGGAATACCAGAGGACGCAGACATCAAAACGCTTCCATACTTTTATTGGTGGCAAATAGTGTCATGACTTATCCCCAGTACTGGAGGAGCTAGCACGAATGAACTTCCAAGACTAGTATCATTGTGTGTTCGAAGGTCTGAGGTACATGATTTCTGCGGTTTTCTTTTTTTTTGTGACAGAAAGACTGTAAGGGAACCCCCTATAGTATAATTGGTGCAACAAAACCAAATTGCAAGTACCATGCCTTGAACCTGGGTGGGTGGGAAGGCATCAAACCCTTCCCACCACTAGGCTATGCCTTATTCTACAAGGAATAAGTTGTGTAGTAGACATCAGTGAGGCGACTTTATATTGAGACAAGGGATATGGAATCCATTTCCAAAAACAATCACCAAACGCTCCAGTGCAGGGCAGCTGGAGTGCATGATGTTGTGTAGTGAGGCAAGAGCCTAAGCTTGGGGATGCCCAAGGCACCCCAAAGTAATATTCAAGGACAACCAAGAGCCTAAGCTTGGGGATGCCCCGGAAGGTATCCCCTGTTTCGTCTTCGTCTATCGGTAAATTTACTTGAGGCTATATTTTTATTCACCACACGATATGTGTTTCGCTTGGAGCGTCATTTTCTTTTGTTTATGTTTGCTAGTTGCTATTCAGATACATGTTTTATATCTTTTAGTTTAATAAAAAAAGTCAAGTGTAGCCTTTACCATGCTTATTTTACAAGTCTATACATTGATATTTTGAAATCCGAAAGTCTGCTGTTATGTTTTGAATATTGGTGAATAGTCAGAACATGATAAAATCTTGAAACTTTGGCATAATGAGTAACAACAAATTTTCTACAAGGTGGTATTTTTTTAGAATTTTTGGAGTTAGGGAAGTATGATTCCTCTTGCATTCTTTTACAAACTGTCCTGTTTAGACAGATTGCTGTTTTGTTTGCATTGTTTGCATATGTTTGCTTGTTTAATGATTCTATTTGAGGATAGGAGTGTTAAATATGCAGAGGCATTTAGTAGGAAATATAAAATAATAATTTTAGTGATTTTCTACAGTGGAGAATGATAAGGTTATTATGTTGATTTATATTATGGAAATGCGATCCAGAAAAAATGGAAACATTGCACTTTTTTTCGGTTGCAAGTAGTTGAAGAGGGAATCCACTACCAAAAGAGAAAGAGTTCAGCTGCCCCGATTTCTCGAAGGGTAAGAAGAAAATAAGAAGTCTCTTGAGTAGTGAGGAGCACAACGATTTGTGCTTTGAGAGATAGAGGTCAAAGGTGCTACTAAAAGGGGGCAATGAGATAACAACTTGAAACAATAGGAGAAAGTGGTAGCTTCATGTCGGGGCGAACTGAAACATCTTAGTCGTAAAAAAACCTTCCCTTTTCAAGTCCTTTCTATCCCTCTCGCTCTACCCAACTATCTATAATGGGGCAGAGAAGGATAAGCAAAGTAGGCGCACTAATATTTATTAATTAAGAGTTTTCAAGACTTCATTCTCTTTTTAGTTTTGACTCTAGGTCCGGTGCAGGTTGACGCGGAGGATAGGGATGGGAAAAGAAGCCCTAGCTTTGGGAAAGACCGGATCATAACATGAATTTCACGGCATACTTAGTAGATGCAGATCTAGATACTCTTTCTTCCCCAGATGGGGAATGGGCCAAGCCGATCGGTTGTTGGCTCTGAAAGTGCATTTGCTAGTTCGAAAGAAGCTGAATCCAGGTGCAAATGGGATTCAAAATGATTCTTATTTTTCATAGCATGCTACGTAGACTCACTTGGTAAATAGCCTTCCCTCAAATAGGAAAGGTGCTCACACATGAAATTCCCTTTTGAAGGATATCCTATTTGACTTTTATGCCATACTTGGGCAAAGCTATCAAGACTATATCCATCACCAAGAAGAAGAGAAGCGAAGCCATAATTTCTTTAGGATAAGCCTGAGATATCTATTACAGTAACAGTGGTTGAATTGCTGCATAGCCCCCCCCTAATACGAATTTGGCAAATCCTCGTTCTAAAGTTAGCGCACCATTGAGGTAAATAAATATTAGTAGGCACACAGGCAGCCCGTTACAAGGAAGGAAAGAGCAAGATCTAGGGCTAAGTGCTCGAGTTACGGTTGTTGACTCGGAATTGTAAGCGGAAGAAGCATTCCTGTGACCTGGCCATATGAATGGTTTCTTTCTCAATACCAGAGCGAAATAATTAGGCATCAAAATTCAAAGAAGGTTTGCATTCACTTCAACCGTAACCATTGACGGAAGATACATACCTATGAATATTCCCCTCCTCATTTGCTGAAAGCACTTCCTATTGCGAACTAGTCAAGGAACATAACGAGTAGGCTAGTACCAATTCCTCCACATCAACAGCAAAATAGGCATATGAATCTTAAGTAGGAAATTCCTTCATCTCAGATGAGGTAGGTAATCTACCATAATTTATTTCCATTTCCAAGTAAGATCAGCGGAGACGAGTTTATCAGGACCGATACCCCCACACATCGTGGTCGGTTCCCTCGGGGGTAGAAATTTAGCTTGGAGAAAGATCCCGCTGATCTTCGGGCTGGCCCTTGCCTATTGAAAGTATGGTGTCTCATAAATGCTTTGTTAATGCCTCTTATTCGTAGGATCGGTCCAAAGCGCAGCTGAGTTGACGTTGATAGACTTGTGTGTGCTCTGCCGCTCGTAACCTTTTTTTCTCCCATCGATCGAATCGAGGAGGTCAAGTTTCGAGAGCAGAGCCTCTCGCTTCTGATTATCAGTCATATCATCGTTGAGTAGAACGCGCAGGGAAGGAATCGTCGAGTTCACTGGGAAGAATGGCGTCCATGCCAACGACTAAGGAGAAGGGGACCAGTGGCTATACAGATTGTCGTCCGAATAGCCCAAAGAGCCTCAAGAAGGTGATCTGGCCAGTCTCCTCCGACTCAAAAGTGTTTGTAGCTATGGTATGGGTCTGGTCTGAAGACCAATCTGTCAAAAAAGGGGATATCCTCTTCTTTGGCTACACCAACTAATGTAGTAGATTGCATTCCTAGAGGACACTTTCTCCATTTCATCGGTACTGGCAACAACGGATCTTGACCTTGTTTCTTTTTCTTGTTATTTGACTTCTTGGAATGGAATTCTTCTCATGATAGTCACACAAGCAAAGGAGAAGAGGATGGGTCCCGAGGGAACTCTTTTTCTTCTATTCTAAGTTTTGATTGCACGAGCAGCATAACAACATAACAGTTTTGTGTAAGGAAGTAAGGAAAGAGTCCTTTCTGAAATTGAAGGACTTAATTAGCCTGTCATATATAACAGATAATGAGTCTCAAAGAGAGTTTCCAATGGGTTACATCAAGTTCCATTCCCAGTATGCGAAATCAGTAAACATGAATATCTGTATATAAGAAACTTCGATTCCAATCCACAATCGGTCCAACAAGGCAACTATCGTCAACTAGATCAGTCAGGAATAAGCAATATGTCGTACCCTATCTGTCATATTTGCTTTTCGGTAAAGGGTACACACTACTTTATTTTTACTTATTCAATTCTCTGTCTTGCTAAACACAAATCCTTCTTTTCTTGTATAGACAAAATAAAAATGAGAACCAAGTAGGTATCGACCCATTAAAGGAGTCAATGGCATGCACACAAAGCAGGAGGAAATCGGTACCCCGCGAGGCTGGCGAAGTCGGCACAAGAAGTAGGCGGAGTAGAGGTAGCAGTTGCAGGCTCAGGTGCGGCTAAATCGCAACAATATTCCTATCTGGGGTTGGCGAAGTTGGTAGAAAGCACGGTTGGCAATAAGCTGGTACTAGTTTCATTCTTTCTATTCCAAAATCCAATACCCGGAATTGGTAAATAAAACAATGTAGGCACACGTTGGCACAGTTCTGTAAATAAGAGATGTCTCATCCGGTTGAGCTGTCGCAATCAGTCTTTCTCTTCCTTTCTTAGTAGCAGATCCAACATGACTGTATTAAACCTTAAGCAATCAGGGTTAAGCTAGCTCATTGCCTAAAAGTGGAGCTCGTATTATACACCTTGACCCCCACCTTTTTTTAATCCTTCCTCCACATATATCGTTCTATAAGATAAGTCCCATAACTGCCTCATTCAGATCGATTCCAGTCGCCGCCACGGTCAAATCAATCCGTTATGGCTCGGACCCTCTTAGCAGCTGGATCCTTAGGGATGCCATAGTAGGGATTACGTTAGTACATTCTTAGGCGAGTAGTGGGGTATATCACCCCTATTTTGTTTTTGACCTTCTTTCTTTCTTTTTTAGGCATGGGACCAAACCAAGGTTGATCGAAGCTGAACATTCCTATGGAACTCCCCTTCAGACGACTTCTCTGTGCTTGCCCAGCACCTTTCGTTTTATGGACCAAGACCAATTTCACCTTAGACCATGGTCAAGTCATAACTGACTGGATAACATTCTCTCACGGACCTGCAAAACTCACTAATGCGGATGATCAAATGTTGCTTCAGATGTGTATGAGAAGGAAGCATCTCACAAGACTCTTAGATAGAAATCAGCATAGTCTATGAATTAGCATGAATAGTTTATTGAACTTGGTTGCACTCATAAAGCGAGTGTGAAGAGAGCTGCGAAAGAAGCCCACGGAACGGAGCGGTTATTTTTCCTGACTAGCAAGTGGACAGGCTCAGATGGCATAGCTGATGTGTCATGCTAGGTATCTTTTATTGGCCAAGTCAGACAGGATAGTCAAGTAAGAAAATAGACCATAAGCCATCCTTTATCTTTTTTTTTCTAAGGAAGGAACAATAAATAGCTCATAGTTTCCTTGCAACTGCCCTAAGAGTTGTTCTTCTATCATCAGCGAGAGTTTACTTTGCTGTCGATGCAGGCAATAATAGATAGATTTCTGTACATAGTTGGGCCCAGGCTAAGAAATAAATAATAAATGGATTCCTCCCCCTTTAGCATATGCTTATGTAGCACTCCTATTTTGAATAAGCTTATGGGCAAATACTACATAGAGCCGCTAATGGATTTCATGTCCCTCTTGATCTCCATTCTCATTGGACGTTTTGACTTAGTAGGTATGTGATTTTTCACTTTGATCCGCGTACTTTATTTCTTCTTTCACTACTTCCTTTCATTTCTCTTCTTCGAGCCCTGTATTGGGAACCATTCTTTTCCCGGTTCCCATTAGAATAACATTCCTTCCATTCTGCCAACCAACCATATCTCTTATCCCTAGCTCGGATCTTTTAGAACCAATTTCCATCTTTCCACTGACAGCTGCGAAGAGCTCCCCTTCACTAGGTATGGTTGTTTTTGGTTCATAATGGTGGTCTAGGAGAACCCGAAACTAGAGCACACACGGGATATGCATATTTTTCTATGTTTTGTGATTGTTGCAACCACCTGTCTTTTTTTTTACTTTATCAGATATTTCATAAAACGAACTCTCTATGGATCCCCACCATAGAAGGGCAACAAGAGCTAATGGACTCAGTTAGGGCAACAGATGATAACGACTCGTCAGGTTCGAACTGACATTATTTATATACTAAGACCTATCTTCCATGAAGGAGTCGCGAAACTTCTGTTAGGTTTTTATCTGAGATTCCGTCTATACAGAGCATATGTTGGTTTAGAATTTCTCGGGAATTCATTGATAGTGACTTTTGAAGTTCTAGGTTTTCTAGTCTACTCCTCTTTTTTGTCGACCGAGCCGCTTTCCCTCATTCTACTCGTCCAGCCCTCTTCACGAACTTGTACAATCAATGCCACAAATATAGCAAACTCGATTATCGAATATATAAGGAAAGGGGCGACGGGTTGGCACCATATCCGGGTGTGTGGAAAGAGCAGCTGTGAAAAGTGGAAAAACCATCAAAAAACGACGCTTGCTCGTGAAGGTTTCCATAGAAAGACCCCTTGGTTCTGGCAAACAGATCACAATTACAGGTACCTGGGGGCATACTGATGGAATGAACAAAATACGAACAGTTAACATAATATTGTCATAGATCTTAGTTTGTAACTTGAGCATGAGCAAATTTGTTGATGTTGCACCCACGAAGTATGGAAAGTGGCAAACATTGGGAACTACCCGGGGAGGAGTTAGGAGCAGGAACAAGGAGAAGAGAGAACCACTTAAATGGAGGATTGTATTGTATTTCTGCCTTTGTTCCCCATAGCAGCTGGGGATCAAAAAGCACCAAATTTGATGACTTATTAAGGGAAAGACAAAGTAAGAGCATGCTATTGAAGATGTTACAACATATGTCGAGGGGGGGGGGGCTCCATTGATTGTGCACAAACAAAATACGAGTCCAAAGGTAGGGTAATAAAGGGTTTAGCTAATGGAGAAATAGACTCTTCCGGGAACCAGTAACCCGTAAACCATGTCAAACCAAGACCGATCAATATCCGAATGGAACGGATTCGAACTTCTCCTAGAAAAGTTTCCGGTGCGAAATTCAAAAAAAGGAGTAATTCAAAGGAAAATGAATTTGAGGCATGCGCCGGACTGAAGAGACTGATTCCTTTCTCTGGGACCATTTCTTTGTTTGTGTCAGAGAATCCCGCACCCTGTTTGCAATCAATGCAAATTAACATTGCTCAAGACCTCGAGAAGGCCCTGATAGAAGTGGGACCGTCTCTTCTAAGCTTTGAAGTCCCTTTTCCATTTCCGTAATTCCTTTACGACAAAATCCCCTGGTAATCCCCCAGCACACAGTTGTCCAACCTAGATTTTTAGATAGTGGTTGATTGCCTTGGATTCGTAACTACTACCCTCACCCTCCAACATCTTTTTATTATGATTCACTCATTTTGAAGGTTCGTTCTGCTTTTGGTCTTCAAGAAATTCAGAATATTTCTGAATTCCCGTTTTTGCGCTAGGTCAAGCGTGTCCCCCTCCAGAAAATCTGTAATGGGATCGTCCTGAGCAGGCGGGGCGTCCTGAGCAGCTGGGGGTCCAGAATCAATTCCAAAGTCCAGTGCCAACTTCATGATCGAAATCAACTATCACTTTCTCGGGACTCGACCTGGAACTTATTTCACTTTAGTATGCCTCATTCAATGAGAAAGCATCTAATCGAAGAGTAGCACTAAAGAAGCACGCTAGACTTCCTACTTTCGGGGTTTTTAAGGTGACCGATGCCTTTCAAAAGTGTGCTTTGGGCCCATCCTTAGTACTTGACGCAGAATGGAGCTAGTTATCCATTTTCAAAAGCGGATTCGGTGGTTCAAGAAGTAGAATTATGCATATATTGCCAAAAGAAATACGAATAAAGACGAATGGAAAGGCCTATGGACATGACCAAAACAAGGGCTAGTAGCACTTTTTATCAGGAATTGCCCCTGCAAACGGAGGACAAAGGGTTTTCATCTCGCAAAGAATCAGCAATTGTGTTGTATATTGACTATGCTAAATACCATTTTCACTACTTTTGGCCACAGGCGAAATAGAGTTTTTTCTTGAAATTGAGTTCGGACCGATTACTCATAGAAAATGACTACAAAGCAAGGCGAAAGCATGAAGAATTCAATACTTACGAGAGGTATTAGTTAGTGGGTGCAAACAAGCTTTTCCAACCAAGCTAGCGTGTGATTGTGATGAAATACTTTTGGGCGGGGCACTACCGATACCAAGATGAAATTCGAAATGAGAAAGGGCTTTGAGCCTCATGCTTTCCTGTTTTATTTGGTTGGGAAATGGCTCTTTCCTGATCTCTTTTTGAAATAATTCTATCTCTGTTTGCTAAGTATGTCAATTTCTCCTTAGTAACAAGGCCAAAATCGGGGTTTTACAAGTTTTGACTCATTTTTGACCCGTCATCCCGATCGTGCCGCCGTGGAGTCTTATCTTTGTCTGGCTCCGATCTCTGGAAGCAATTAAACTTCTTCTGCGGGTTATTCTTCTACTGCTTATTGTCGGACCCTTCTTTCCTCTTATACGGATTGGGAAAGTATTTCTATTATACGTATATTCTTAAACACATGACACCTTAGGCGCACACTTTATTAGGACAGTGGGACACGATGCTCTAAAAGAACTTATTGAAAAAACCATAGCGGTAACGGCTGTTTTAGAAAGCACCTCTTCCTTTCCTGAAACTCAAACAACCTACTAGGCTACTAAAAGGCTAATCCAGACGAAGAAGATAGCGAGAAAACGACTCCTCAAGCCGAAGTAAGGGCGGGACCATCTTCTTTTCTGACCGTTTGGAGCTGCGGCCTAGACCTTCCTATGATCCCTGGAGCTTTGTTAGAGCCTTTTCCTTCCCCATAGGCCAGATCTCAATTGACCTTTGCCATAGATCTAAAATAAGGAGAATCAGCTCAAGATAAAAGGGCTCGCACTCAATTGATCTGGGTCAACACTTCCTGTATCTGGTTTCGGCTTTATTTTGACTCCTTGTAGGGGCTCATGACAGTCCTGTAGGGGATCCAAAGGCTTTCGAGCAGTAGCGGCAGCGGGGCGAGAGAGTTGGTTATTCAGTTGATCCTCTGATGTTGGCCCTTCTGCATCATCCAGCAAGGCTCGGAAGTCTGAGCTATTAAGGTGCGGTTGACGGATAGGAGGCCTTCGATATGTTAAGGGAGGGAGGAGAGAGTCATTCCAGAGTTGGGTGGGAATCGTTGATAGAAATTTGGATTTTCCCTGAGGTACGATTGCGTATGAACTAAAGAAAGGGAATATGGAAAGTGAATGTGGTAAAGGATACCAAGAGTAGGTTCCCTGAATGATTTTTAGGCGTCTTTTCTTTGAACAAATAAATCTATAAAGAAAATAGGATGGATCTTTCACCTATGCTATGAGTGAATCTTATCATCACTGGCGAGTGGTATCGTATCACCGTCTTCATCCTGAAAACATCTGCAGAGCTAAGCCAGTGTAGGCTTTGACACTACTTATATTCGCTACAAGTATTACACTCGCTTCGCTACACTCTTCTCTTATGCTTCGCGCTTCGCATAGGCTAAATAAGCCACTCATCCCTGGCGAACCCTACCCACATAGGAATGCGGAACCATTGGGGAAAGGCAAAACATATTCAATCCCAGGAGAGAAGTCACTGGTTCGATAGGAAAATCATCCTATAATGTATCGTAGGGACTGAGAACAAAGAAGACATAAGAATAAGGTTAGGGGGGATAAAAAGAAAACCTCCTCCCATTCAAAGTCATCATCAAGTACCTTTTTGATTCTTTACCGAGTATGGATGGATCAACTATAGGTTCAAGTTTAGCCAAGATATGTACACGGCTAAGTGTATGAAAATCCAAGAGAGAATCATAAAATCTAAAAGCTAGGAAGGAGAAGACCGGGTGATTGAATATGACTTGCTAACAGATCCTGCTCTTCCTTAAGCGCTAGTTCTATTCACGATGGTTTAGTTTCGAGAGCAGCTAAAGTAGTTACCTAATAAGATAGATGGATATTCCATGATCTACGATTATAAAAATCTTCTTATAGAAGTCTAGTTCTTTCTTCTTTTAGAAAAGGAAGTCTTGCTCTCCTTTCTTGCCGCTACTTGCGTTGCGAGCCAATCTTCAAATTGTTACGGAGAGTTCATTTACTGATTAGGTGCTTGAACATGGAAATATTTCGGCATATCTGCTCTTAGGTTAGTACGAGAACTCGACTCTACTCGTGCTATAGTCGAGGATGTACTTATACTACTCTAAAGAGGGATCAATTAATGGGGTGCATTTTTCTTAGGGCAATTCTAGGCAAGACCTTGAATCACATGGTTTGTTCCTGGCAACCCTGCATTCTTTATCTTGGCGTAGATTGGTGTGATGGGACGGATGGCGTGAAAAAGCTTTTTTCTTTGACCGGAATCAACAGGTGTGAACCCAACTAGGATGAGTCAAACATAGGGGGAAGGGCCTCCTGGCAATATCCGACATACTAGTAATCGATTATTTTGCCTTTTGCGAACGAACAACCTATGAACAGTTGTAGCCTACATAACCTACCTACCCAGACCAAGGGAAGAAGGTATCAGATCACTCTAGTTCTAGACCCCTTTTTCAAATAAAGGAAGTGACGACGTTTTCCCGAAGAGGTTGAATCAATAGTAAGAAGATACCACCCAGGCACAGAATCTGAAATAACAATCAGGAATAGGACTAGGAGAATGAGGTCTAATTTATGGAGTAAAGCTGTAATTGGGCTTAGTGCTCCGATTGCACCTTAGGACTAGGACTGATAGGTAAATGCCCCTTACTCAACCAATGAAGGCGGGTAGGGCTTTTCTTTCTTTTGTTTAGGATTGGCAAGAGGATGGCTGCCTCGGCTTCAAAGCTGTTAGAGAATGCGCTCTTATCACTATAGGGACGCGAGAGAAATTCCTCGAAGGTAGTATTAAAGGGATGGGGCATTACCGGTGTTAGCGACGAATGGATTGTTTGCAAGAGAAGGTTGGCCTGTTAAGATATGAACATGGGTATGCCACGCATAATAGTAAAAACATGGCAGAGAAGAGGATTGAGGGACAGAAGGAGCTGGAGGCCAACAAGGAATAGAAGAAGCTGTTCCACTCATAGCTCTTTTTTAAAGCTTCACTCACATTTCGGGAGCGCATGCTGCTCGAGCTAAAGATATGTCCCCAACTCTTGAACAGCTCTCACTTGCCTAGGCTGATAGCTTAGATGACCGACCTTTAGGCATGGTTATCAATGATTTAATAGTATATATCTTGTTTGGTGAGCCAACCGGCTTCACCCGAGGATGAAGGTAGTAGAACAAAGAGGAGCCGCATCTTTTCCTGGTCGGAGAGGAATCAAGGTCCATCTCATTAAGGCCGAACATCTAGTCTCGTTCCCGATAACAATAGGGAACATCTGGTCTTGTTTGGTTTTTCTTTCAAGGACTTCTTCTTTCTTGCAATTCTGGCGAACTTTGAATGCATCATTTCCTCCATTTCTTGGAACTTCAAGTAGTGCTTGCCTAACCCGATCTGTCACGATCAAGGAGGGATCCACTACAAAAGCATCTATCACAATGATAACTGTGAAAAGTCCCCCCATTGAAACTAGAATC
This sequence comes from Triticum dicoccoides, assembly GCF_002162155.2. Classification (NCBI taxonomy): domain Eukaryota; kingdom Viridiplantae; phylum Streptophyta; class Magnoliopsida; order Poales; family Poaceae; genus Triticum; species Triticum dicoccoides. The sequence goes on along the minus strand of NC_041383.1, from coordinate 332,000,564 downwards.
AGATGATAGATCAAGTCTTGCCCAATTTGGATTTCCTTTTCGTGCCATATGTCGCTTAGACTTCACTTTTTTCCCCTCTGCCCTTTCAAAAGTGGTTACTGTCGATCCGAAGCACCCCTTTCCATTCATAGAGAGATCCAGTCGTCAAAATCAATAAAAAGGCCATCACGGACCAAGATCCAAACAGATCAATCTTGTTAGGAGGTACTGCCCAAGGAAAAGAAAGCCTTCTTCCTACATCTGCGAGTAACGGGCAACCTTTTTGATTAATTCACAGGTAAGGCAAAGTGCTTTCTTTTAAAGAAGCATCTAGTTCCATCTTTCTTTCGTTAGTTAAGCCACCTTTTTCTAAGAAGGAGTTTCAGAATTCTAGATCAATAGTACTTAGAATGGCTTTTTCATATTGAGAAATTCTTTCTAGTGGCATTCAATCACAAAAGCCGTTGACAACAACATAAATCACAACAATTTGTTTTTCAATTGGAAGTGTTTCATATTGTGGTTGTTTGGGCACTTCTGTAAGCCTTGCACCTCTATTGAGTAATGCCTGAGTCGCAGGATCAAGGTCTGACCCAAATTGAGCGAAGGCGGCCACTTCGCAATATTGTGCCAATTCCAGTTTTGAACTACCGCAAACTTGTTTCATAGCTTTCAACTGAGCGGCAGACCCGACACGACTGACGGATAAGCCAACGTTAATAGCTGGTCTAATTCTGTGATAAAAGAGCTCTGTTTCCAAATAGATTTGTCCATCTGTAATGGAGATCGCATTGGTGGGGATATAGGCCGATACGTCTCTAGCTTGTGTTTCAATCACGGGTAACGCAGTCGAGCTACCTGCTCCTATCTGGTCCGATCTTTTAGCGACTATTTCTAAGAGATGGGAATGTAAATAGAAAACATCCCCTGGGAAAGCCTCATGGGCTGGTGGTCGGTGTAACAATAATGACATTTGCCGATATGCCACCGCCTGTTTACTTAGATCATCATATATAATTAATGCATGCATTCCATTATCGTGGAAATATTCCCCCATGGCACACCCTGAATATGGGGCCAGAAATTGCAGACAAGCAGGATCCGAAGCGGTGGCTGCTACAAGAATGGAATATTACAAATCATTTGCTTCTGAAAGAATTTGAACTAATTGTGCCACAGTCGAGCGTTTTTGTCCAATCGCAACATAGACACAATACAATGTCTCACTCTCATTTGTGCCCCTTGAGTTCATTTGCTTTTGTTTTAATATAGTATCGATAGCTATTGTAGTTTTTGTAGTTTGTCTGTCCCCGATTATAAGTTCTCATTGACCATAGCCTATAGGAACCGGGCTATCCACTGCTTTTAAGCCTATTTGCATGGGTTTGTGCATAGATTTATGTTCAATAATCCCTGGGGCTTTCACTTCGACACGTCTTCGTTCGTGATCGCTTAGAGCCTCTTTTCCATCAATAGGTACTCCCAAGGCATCGACCACACGGCCTAACATGGCCTTTCCCGTAGGAACATCCACAATAGATCCAGTGTGCGTGACAAGGTCTCCTTCTTTAATAGCAGTATCACTACCAAAGACAACAATACCTACATTCTCATTCTCAAGATTTAAGGTGATTCCTTTCACACAGCTGGCAAATTCCACCATTTCTCCTGCTTGAATCTCGTTCAATCCATAAACACGTGCAATCCCATCTCCAACTGAGACCACTCGAACGATCTCATACACTTGAAAATTCATGTAAAAGTTGGTCATTCTACTTTCTAATAGAGTCGTGAGTTCTGCAGCTCTGGGTGAGAATTCCATACTTTAACAAATTAGATGGATGATATTTTGAAGGGATAAATCCGCTTTAAAGAAAAAGATATTTACTTCACACAATCTTGATTTGCATTATCATTTGGTGAACCGGGCATCTCGGACAAAGACAATAACAACAAGAGATGGGAAGACCCTTCGCGGTCCTGCTCCCTGGTCTCTACCTTGCTTACCGCCCCTCGTAGGGGCCAGCGTACCCATACCGAAACGATTTACTCTTATGGGCGCTTTCGACTTGGCTCTCGTTAAGGAATTGGCCCAAAAAAGACCGAGATTCCCACGAGAATTGCTACGTTGCCTATAGTGAAATTGCAAGAATCACTTTATATGCTATTTCGAAATCGAATGAATTGAGCAACTGTATTTCCCTAGGTTTCCATTGGAAAAGGGGCTTTTTTTGTATGCACGTGATGATCGATTGGCAGAGAAGCCGCTCCCGTGTGGGGTGGCCGTGAGAATGATTCTGAGTCTTCCTGACCAGACCCGTGTGGAACTTGTAAATAAATAGGTTTGTAAGTGCCTAGCTGAGTAACAAGATAAGTACCTTTGCTAATAATCCAAAACCTTTCATCTTCTCTTTCTAGATATAGCAGCCTACCCATATTGATAGTGGAATTATTGATCTCCTCTTTCGGATAGCCCATTTTGAATAAGTGTTATGGGTAAGGGCTTGACCTACCAGTTGAATGGAATCTATCGTTCTTTATGCTCTCGCCAGCTTTGAACTTGTTTGGACCAGTAATCTAACCCAGAATCTCATTTCCCATTGCTTTCATCGCATAGATCCAGATGTCGCATCCACAGGCCTATTTAGTAAGTGGGGTGTATCCTTGGTGACACTTGAGAAATAATCCTATACTTCCAATAACCCACTACTTCTCCACAGATGGTACATGGCAGGCATCTGCCGGAACTAGAGGCGAGCACTTTTCAATCAATTACGAGAGGCATTTGCTTCTCTGATCTTTAATAAGCGAAGCAACGAGCCTAGTAGGGGAAATACCTTCCTCAGGAATGTCATCAAAGCCAGGTTCTCCAATCATAAAAGGGAATATTCCATGGCACAAGGGTTGTTTTTAGGTGCTGTCCTCGGCAGACCACCACAAAAGGTCTGAATCAGGCGAAACTTCTTTTGGTGCCAGCGAGAAGTAGTGACAAGACCTCCTCCTCTGTTCAATATCAACCTCGTTTAGGTCTAGGTCATAATGAATTTTCTGATACCTTCCTTCGTCCATAGATCAGCGTTATGCTTCTGTCCCGTGATGAAGAAGGAAAGAAGAATGGTAAGATAGGATCGTATTAGTGAGGCGTGGGAAAACAGTTTTTTCGTACCTTGATTGGACCCACCCAAAAGCAACAGGAATCCCTTTCTCCTCCTATAAGGAAATCTCGTCATTTCACTCTTCTTCAAGTACCATCGGATTAGTCAACTCAAACACTAAGAGATTACTATAGAACCAAGGCATCTTTGAGGCTGGCTCCACTCTCCAAATAGAGCAGTTACTTCGTTGACGACAAGAACCCCATTTCCACTAGCCAAAGAGCAATTCATTTCTCCGACTCAATGCCTCCTCATTTGCTCCCATTCCCATATTAATAAAAGAATTAGGGAAATGGGAGGGAAAAGAATGCCAAAAGCATTTAGAGATTTGATTGGGATTCATTCTGGCTCAGATGGTGAGGGATTGCTATAACTATTTTTAGAAGCATTATTGAGATCTATTTTTTTTTCACAAAGTGATATGGAAAATCATGCTGAAGAACCTATATGTCAAAATAATTCCAGATGCCCATCATACATTACCAAACTTCCAAATAAGAATAAGCTAAAAATGGATAAATACCTTAAGGAACTGGAAGCAGACCCTGATTATAAAGGGCAACCTCCTAAACCATCAGTATTCCTTGTAGGTGACATTGAAACCATTCCCTTGTTGGATCAGAACTATGTTCCCGCAGAGATAATAGAATCAAAAATCTTCCCCGCCACCACGCTTATGCAACCACCTTTATGACTGTCAATTCAGACAAGAAACTATCAAAGATTGATATTAATCATTATAGTTCCCACGAATACAGAAATACGCACCCAGCATTTTATTATCGAAGTAATTGTGTACTCCAAGCATTCATAAATGGAATACGATATGTTGTAAGCAAACAAAGAAAGTCACTAATTATTTACTTTCATAACATGAGTGGATTCGAGAATGTGGTCCCTCCTCTCTTTTGACCAGTCCTTGGCTTATTTGTTTGATGATGGCGATAGCTCTTCTCTAGCCCGGCTAGATAACAAAACAATGAAATAGCATGCCACTGTGGTGATAAATCTTCTTGATGAAATCTTACTGATTTGACTCGTGGACCTTTTCCAAAGAGTAGTGGCTTCGTTCGGAAGGTGAAAACAACCAGTCAATACCTTATTGATTCAAAAGGGAATGCAGATGCAAGCTACTTAGAATAAAGGGTCTTGGCATGTAGTTGACTTCATAATGAAGAGCCAGAAGTTTAATGTCACTAGCTTCATTCTTACAGAAATTGATCAAGCTAGAAAGAAGGGATTTCCACCAGAATCTTATCTTTGCACCACACATCATGAGAATAATATTGAACAAGAGTCAGCTCAGTCTACCTCTTCCTTTGCTCCCCATTTTTAGACTTCTACAAGTCGATCTTCTTACGATGGAAATCACGAAAAGGATCATTCGCTCTTACCTCGTCTGGAGCAGATGAAACGTCTTTTGTCTGGCTGTTGGCCTTTTCATTTCAGTGCCGAAGCCGAGTAGATCAATCAGATGACCATGGGTATGAGTCTCTTGTTTCACCTTCAGGTGTCCCATTTCTGCATCCATTCTTGTAAGTGATAGCGATCCGTTGACAAGAAATCACTTAGATTAGTAAGGTTTTGTGCCTACGAGTTGCAGAAAGCGGCACAGCCAATGGCCTGGGCTTTGAGTGGTATGAATTGAATAAAATATCATAATAAGCACGGTCGATCAACATTGGGGTCAGCATTAAGAAAGAGAAACCATGGGATATGGCCACGATGGACTTTATTGAGGGCCCAGCGCCAGGGAACTATACTCGCTAGCCCAAGCTACTGGTTTTATTTATAGAGTCAAGGGTGAGCATGTGACTGTGACTAAATAGCAGCGTGCCTTTGGCTCGCAGTATTGGAAAAAGATAAGAAGCACGGTAGTCGATCGAAGAATAGGTTCCCATCTTGGCACTCTCGCTCAGAGATTCTTTCCTTCTTTTTCCCTTGGTCGATACAAGGCCAATAGAGGATGATGACGAACTATGCTCATCGAGCGCTTCAAAACTGATTGACATTAGTGATTCAGTAAGTTGACTACTTTGTTCACACTTTCTATTTGCGTAATAAAAGTATGCTCCTTTCCCTCCTCCTACTGCCAGAGTTCACTAGCGCGAAAGAAAAATAGATGGATTGAGCGACGGGACATTAACCTGGATTTAGCCCTCCTCTCTACTATCTACTGGCTAGACCTCAGTTTAGAGCAAAGCGTGAACTCTGCTTCTAACCATCAATAAGATTGACTCAAACAAGACTGGGTCCCTATGAAAGTGAAAGGCAGGAGCTCCTGTATAAAAAAACATCCTTTTCTTTGGGTATCTCGAATGTCGGTTCGAGGGTGTGCTTTTAGGTCTTGATCGAGAGTGCTTCCTTTCGTGCCTTGGTTAGCAGGAACTTGAAATGTCGGGACAATGGGGAAGGGTCCCTCGGGCGAGATGGCTAAGCATGTATGATGAATTCTGTCTATCTGAAGATCTGGGAAAGGCGCTGATTATAGCTCTGTCCTTGGATGGACCATAGGCCTGATGCTAGGAGAGTGTAGTTCGAGCATTCTATTGTGGGCTCGATCCGTGATACACAAAGCAATCTCCTGTTTACTATTGATCTAATGGTAGTTGATTGAGACTTGCCATTGTCGTCTTTCGAAAGCGAACTCTTATCTGACGGGAAGTGCTCGGTTCGGATAACTTCTGTTTCCGTGCCAGGATCAGCAAGAGGGGAATTTGAGGTTCTTGGTCTTCTGCGAAGTCAGTTCGCCAGCTTGCTCTTTTCGTGCATGATATGTGCTCATTCTTTCGAATGGTGGTGTTGCCACTATCCTTTTTACCTGTGAATCGGTGGAATTCAAATCCCTTCAGACCTTTCTCGACACAGTCCTTAGTATGATGTCGATCTCTTAGGATGGACTGTTTTCTTAATGAGAAAGATAGCTTAGCCTTACCCCTTAACAATTGGTTGACTGACCCTTTACCACACATCAATCAAACTTCTGTGATTACCGCGACACCTATGCCGGCATGCATGCTTAGAGAAGTGTTTTTCTAAGAAACGGAAACTCTGACCTCGAAACTGCCAATTGAGGAAGGGTTGTTCCGGCAGGCACGAGTGGAGAGTTTGCCCCATCTATGAAGACTACTTACTATACGCGTTTTCTGAAGAGCAACAACGGAAAAAATAGGTGAACCTGGATACCATACTATTAAAGAGAAAGATACAGACTAACAAGAAATCAAGGACCTCGTGAGTACTACTTAGGCAGTCGGCCTCATCAATTAGTCATGCCAATGAGATATCAAGCCCTCGATTCCAACGGGGCTACGGACAAGAAAGGTCCTTTCGAGATTCTATTTCCCCTTGGGTCTATCAAGCTGAACAGTTTGTGGGGATATAAGAAGATCAGACTTAGACAACTGTCTACACTACCTCTTTAATGATCCGAATTCCATGATGCATAATTCATCTGTCTGTATATATTCCTAATTTCATATTCATCACCATTTCAAATCAGGCAAGGAGAAGTCGTCGTGTTGGTTCTAGGATGGAATGATCTTTTGATCCAAACATGCCGGTGCTAAAACCTCTTGTGTCTATTTTAATAGGACCGCGAAGGCAAGAGCATTGAGGAAGCAAGGATTCTCCCATAACTAATTAATGCGTGAAACAAACAAGATTTCATTGAAAAAAGGTGCCTAACCCCGGGATTTTTCGATACTTTTCTTGAAATTGACTGGATTTGGAAGAAAATGCACTCAACCTAACAAATCCTGATCAATTCAAGTGGTTAGTTTAAGGGGGTACATGGGGCTGACGCCGAAGGAGATAGGAATGAAGTAGGGCGGGCAGCTACCTAGAGATTGGAATGCCCTATCGATAGGGAATGCTGGTACCACCTACGGTGCTTGATAGTCTTCAATCCAGACAGTCTCAAGAGTACCTTGACCCATAGCATAGGGCTTGATGTGGCTTTGGGGCTCCCCAAAAGGTAATATAATAGGTAGTTCTGGCACCATCATCAATATGTTGCTGCTATTGAATCCGGTTTGGAATCAAGCAGCAAGAGTCCGACCTCGGGGTCCACCATAGACAGGCATTCCTCAGTCCCAGAATAGCATGCATACGGGAGCTATATTCCAATCATGTGAGCAAACTTCTTCAATAAGCAAGCAGCTATTCGCGTAGGCCCGGATACAGAGGAAAGGGAGGGGAAGGTATAGAAATCTATCAAAAGAGCACCTTAACGGCGATGCCTGGAAGGAGTCCCTCTTATTTCAGTATATAGGATTTCTTGTCTGGGGGACCTAACTAACTACCCGATCGATGGAAAATAAGAGCAAGTCAATACCAGATCACACTCAACAAAGTAAAACGAGATGAATTCAATCGCCAAGACCTACCAGTGGCTGATTCCATAAGCATGGAAAGAAGGGTTTACGAATAAAAAAAACTGCTCATTAGGGTCTCTTTTCATATCCGACTATGTGAAAACCCACGTACTCTTCTCTGAAATAGCCTACCTACCTTTTTGATTTTTCAGGTAAGTAAATAAACGGACCTCCTTTCCGGAGATCAAGTTTCTACTGGACTAACCACGGGTCTTGATCACAAAGTTCTAAGGTCAATTCTCTAATGAGAACAGACTCTGTCCACAAGGGCCATCAAGCCAACTATATGGAAGGACCCAGTCCCATATTCCCGCTCGTGTTCCGTTTTCCTTGTGGTTCCCGTAGTCAAAGCAGCTTAAAGAAGGTCAGGTTTGGAACTCGTGAGGGATGTTTCGTTGCATGTGGATCTTCCGCACCTACTTTGTCCTAAATTTGGTCACCCATGCACTTTTCTAGTTAGGGCTTGACTGGGTCCTTTGATAATATAGGTAAGTCGGGCTTATTTTTAAGAAATATCATGACTAGAATCTTGAGAGGATGACTACGTCCTTGAAGCTACAAAGTCCAACGAATGTTGAATCAACGCATGACAAAAACAAGGAAAAAGAAAAGGTGACTTCCGTTGACCAAGGACATCCAAATGTATGAGCCGGTAGAACAAAGATACCATTGTGAGAAATTGATGCTGCCTGCACGCACAGATTCAGGAGATGACAATTTTAGCTTCAATATGAGATGCCAATGATGCATTCAAAAAGGAATGAGTGCTGCCCGAGTCGACCAAGAAAAGAGGGTAACATCAAAATTATGGACTACTCGAGTTCTTGTTGAGTTTTGTGTGGATGAAGTTTTTAAGATTTAGGGAAACCGTGATATAAAAGGAATTAAGGTGACACAAAAGCTCAAGCTTGGGGATGCTCAAGGCATCCCTAATTAATATTTCAAGAAGTATCAAGCATCTAAGCTTGGGGATGCCCCGGTTGGCATCCCACCTTTGTTCTTCAACAACTATCGGTCAGTTTTGGTTGAGCCTAAGTTTTTTGCTTCTTCACATGATATGTGCTATCCTTGTAATGTCATTTTATTTAATTTTGCTTGCTGTTTGAATAATATCCCAAGATCTGAATTTCTTAAATGTTAGAGAGTCTTCACATAGTTACATAATTATTCGACTACTCATTGATCTTCACTTATATATTTTGGAGTAGTTTGTCATTTGCTCTAGTGCTTCACTTATATCTTTTTAGAGCACAACGGTGGTTTTATTTTGAAGAAATTGATGAATTCTCATGCTTCTCTTATATTATTTTGAGAGTCTTAGACAGCATGTTAATTTTCTTTGGTAATGAAGTTAGTCCTAATATGATGGGCATCCAAGAGGGATATAATAAAAAACTTTCATATAAACTGCATTGAATACTACGAGAAGTTTGATTCCTTATGATTGTTTTGAGATATGAAGATGATGATATTAGAGTCATGCTAGTGGAGTAATTGTGAATTTGGAAAATATTTGTGTTGAGGTTTGTGATTCCCGTAGCATGCATGTATGGTGAACCGTTATGTAACAAAGTTGGAGCATGAGATATTTTTTGATTTTCTTCCTTATGAGTGGCGGTCGGGGATGAGCGATGGTCTTTTCCTACCAATCTACCCCCTAGGAGCATGCGCGTTGTACTTTGTTTCGATGACTAATAAATTTGTGCAATAAGTATGTGAGTTCTTTATGACTAATGTTGAGTCCATGGATTATACGCACTCTCACCCTTCGACCATTGCTAGCGTCTCTTGTACCGCGCAAATTTTGCCAGTACCATACACCTACCATATACCTTTCTCAAAACAGCCACCATACCTACCTATTATGGCATTTCCATAGCCATTCCGAGATATATTGCCATGCAACTTTCCACCATTCCATTTATTATGACACGCTTCATCATTGTCATATTGCTTTGCATGATCATGTAGTTGACATCGTATTTGTGGCAAAGCCACCTTTCACATTTCTTTCGTACATGCCACTCTTGATTCATTGCACATCCCAATACACTGCCAGAGGCATTCACATAGAGTCATATTTTGTTCTAAGTATCGAGTTGTAATTCTTAAGTTGTAAGTAAATAAAAGTGTGATGATCATCATTATTAGAGCATTGTCCTATGTGAGGAAATCAAAAAAAGAGGCCAAAGAAGCCAAACAAAAAAGAGAGGCAAAAAAAGAAAAAAGAAAAAAAGAAGAAAAAAATGAGGGAAAAAGAGAGAAGGGCCAATGTTACTATCCTTTTTGCACACTTGTGCTTCAAAGTAGCACCATGATCTTCATGATAGAGAGTCTCTTATTTTGTCACTTTAATATACTAGTGGGAATTTTTTATTATAGAACTTGGCTTGTATATTCCAATGATGGGCTTCCTCAAATGCCCTAGGTCTTCATGAGCAAGCAAGTTGGCTGCACACCCACTTAGTTTCTTTTTGAGATTTCATAAACTTATAGCTCTAGTGCATCTGTTGCATGGCAATCCCTACTCACTCACATTGATATCTATTGATGGGCATCTCCATAGCCCGTTGATACGCCTAGTTGATGTGAGATTATCTCCCTCTTTTTTGTCTTCTCCACAACCACCATATTCTATTCCACCTATAGTGCTATATCCATGGCTCACGCTCATGTATTGCGTGAAAGTTGAAAAAGCTTAAGAACATCATAAGTATGAAACACTTGCTTGGCTTGTCATCGGGGTTGTGCATGATTTGAGTATTTTGTGTGATGAAGATGGAGCATAGCCAGACTATATGATTTTGTCGGGATAATCTTACTTTGGCCATGTTATTTTGAGAAGACATAGTATGCTTGAAGTATTATTGTTTTGATGTCAATATTAAACTTTTGATTTGAATCTTATGAATCTGAATATTCATGCCACAATAGAGAAGATTACATTGATAAATATGTTAGGTAGCATTCCACATCAAAAATTATGTTTTTATCATTTACCTACTAGAGGACGAGCAGGAATTAAGCTTGGGGATGCTTGATACGTCTCCAACGTATCTATAATTTTTTATTGTTCCATGATATTATATTATCTATCTTGGATGTTTTATGTGCATTTATATGCTATTTTATATGATTTTTGGGACTAACCTATTAACCTAGAGCCCAGTGCCAGTTTCTGTTTTTTCCTTGTTTTTGAGTTTTACAGAAAAAGAATACCAAACGGAGTCCAATTGACTTCAAAATTTACGGAGATTATTTTTGCACTAGAAGAAGCCCACGGAGCATCGAAGATGGACCAGAAGAGTCCTGAGGCCACCACGAGGGTGGAGGGCATGCCCTACCCCCTGGGCGCGCCCCTACCTTGTGGCTGCCTTGTGGACCCCCCTGACTTGTTCCCGACGCCAACACCTCTTATATATCCCCAAACTTCTAGAACAGAACATAGATCGGGAGTTCCGCCACCGCAAGCCTCTGTAGCCACCAAAAATCAGGAGCCTATTCCGGCACCCTGACGGATGGGGCAATCATCACCGATGGCTATCTTCATCATCCCGGCGCTCTCCATGACCAGGAGGGAGTAGTTCACCCTCGGGGCTGAGGGTATGTACCAGTAGCTATGTGTTCGATCTCTCTCTCTCTCGTGTTCTTGATTCAACACGGTCTTGATGTACCGCGAGCTTTGCTATTATAGTTGGATCCTATGATGTTTCTCCCCCTCTACCTTCTTGTAATGGGTTGAGTTTTCCCTTTGAAGTAATCTTATCAGATTGAGTCTTTAAGGATTTGAAAACACTTGATGTATGTCTTGCATGTGCTTATTTGTGGTGATAATGGGATATTCACATGATCCACTTGATGTATGTTTTGGTGATCAACTTGCGGGTTCTGTGACCTTGTGAACTTATGCATAGGGGTTAGCACACGTTTTCATCTTGACTCTCCAGTAGAAACTTTGGGGCACTCTTAGAAGTTCTTTGTGTTTGTTTGAATAGATGAATTTGAGATTGTGTGATCACTGGTACAACGAGGTGTTATACAAATAGTTTTTAACCCGTTTCCGTGACAGCATTTGGAACCGTCGCCAAGTGAGTGTGGGCGATAGGGGGGTCCTTCCCACATGACCCAGAAACCATCGGGGATAGGGAGCCTTGATGCATACAGTTGCCCCTATATAACCGTTTCCGATGTCTCGAATATCCGAAACGCTTCATCCTTGCTACTCGTTTGTGCTCATATTGCCATCACAGTCGGAGTTTTGTGGGTTTACCTAAAACCAGGCAGATTCCAGGCACGGGAGTTTTCTAGGCACATACCAAACTGGCTCTACATTTACGATGCCTGGCACATCACAAATAGTTCATGATTATAAACTGTGTAAGATAGGTAGACATTCACACACATTTAGTTTTCCCGCACCGTATGTGATAGTGTCTGACATCACACATGCTTTGCAAACAACAACTGTGTGCATTGTTACACACGTTTCCACTCCGTGAACCATGTCGGATTATGATGTATATCGCACACGCTGTGCTTTATTAACCGTGTGCGCCGTAATGACTTGCACACCATAATTTTGCCCTAATTTAATTGTTGCTATTTAAAATTGTACCTAATTTAAACTTGAAAGTAGGCTATAGCTTTATTCATATCCATCAGGTTCAAACAACCAATGCATTATTCAATTCACAGATACATATGTTTAAGAATTACATAAGCACCAAATAAAGAATGATGGACCAAGGTTCTATACTTGTACTATTACAGATGGTAAAGAAATAGGCGACAGTCATTCTGGTTGCTGAACAAGGTGAAGTGGAATGTCCCTATTGTGCTCTCCTGGAGGCAGAAGGCACGCACGACTCTAGTCCAACCCCTTGTGATGGTCGGCCGCCAATCATGTAGTTTGAGAGGTAATCTTGAGTAAACTGCTTCAGGATCCACTGCAAAGGAAAAAAGATTCACACATTGTCATCTAAAAGAACTCATTACGGGCAGTAAAAAGAAGGCTACAGGGTTCTTACTTACCATCCTGTAGTTCACCGTTGTCTTGCATAAAGTTTAAACAAATAGTTCGATTGACATCTTTTGACCCATTTTAATAACAATCTTTATCAGTTTCCTCACTTGATGCTGGTTCATGAATATCTCATTGCCCCATATGTAGAAGCGGTCGAAGTGTGGATCTTTGGCAATGGCATGTGTACCTAAAAGCACCAAGTTAATATTAGAAGATAAACAACAATTGCAAAATGATGTAGTACAACACTTAGTCCATCCCATTATATAAGATTTTATACATCATTTATATCTAGACATCATCAGAACATTAAGGTAACACTTACATTAAGGTAACACTCTTCCTTGTTGCTATGTAGCCTTGGATTGCATATTTAGTCATTCAGTCCAATGCATGTTGCTATGTAGCCTTAGATATATTAAATATGGCCCTAGTTAACCTGCTGATAACTAGGTTACGGATATATTCAATGAAATGTCTGATTCGACAATTAATCCCTTATCAAACCCCATGCTATATGGTACCATCTACCGAGATCCTAAACAGTGAGTACATATAAGCAATGGGATGAAACTAACCACGATGGAAAACAACACTGTTCTGAATATTGTCCTGTATGAGTACATATAAAGGCTAAACATCAACCAAATATATCCATGGTAGACAACATAGTCTACAAATGACAGCTTCAGTGTGCAGGCTTAAGCACACTAGTTAAGCAAAACAAGACAGGGAAAAGTGTGTTAACTGCATCAGACATAACATTTATAAACAAGCAAATAGTCATTCCAACTGGTACTGTGCAGGTCTAAACACTACAAAAAATACACTTCCGTGATGATACGTGTTTGTCACAATAGGTCAGGTTTTCTGTCATGCATGTACATCCATGACGATTTTATGATAGAATCAAGATAGTCATACCTGTGCTATCGTAGAAGTGTTCCATGACATTACCAAAATTATCATCACGGAAGTGTCCACTGCGATGACGATAAATCGCGCGTCACAAAAGTGCTTTCGTCAAGGGTGACCGACACGTGGCATCCACCGTAACAGAACACCGTTAAGCTATCGGGTCCGGTTTTGGATCCGATAACCCGTTAACAGCCCCGACCAATGGGGATTTTCCACGTGTAAAATCATCATTGGCTGGAGGAAACACGTGTCGGCTCACCGTTGGGACAGATGTCATCCACTCATTGGACCCAAGGCGCCTATGATACGTCGACACGTGGCACAACCCAACAAAGGCCCATTCCTATGAAAAGGCCAGCCCATTTGACTTGGTCAAAAGGTGAAGGGCCGGCCCACGAAGAGCATGTTAACGGCCTATTTGCATATAGCCCATTTACAACCTGCTAACCCCAGGGCCCGTTACGCCCTATCCGAATTAGGCCCAGTAGCGTCATCTCGCCCGTCCAATATGATTCCATCCCATTTTAACTTCTGGCCCATGTGTGGCCCATGACTTCTTTCGGCCCATATGAGGACCTTTGTAACTCTTGGCCCATTAACGGCCCATGGTGAAACTGGCCTGTAATGAACAGTGTATCACTTTATACCCATTAACGGCCCATTATTCCACTGGGCCGTTTCCAGCCCAAGTTATCTTTCGGCCTTCTCAGGGCCCATTTATTCTTGGGCTCATTTGCAGCATTCGATTACTTACGACCCTTTACTCTCATTTTCTGCTTGTGGGCCAAATTCAGCCCATCGTTACAGTTGGCCCATTTGTGGAACGTTAATACGCTAGGCTGTTTTCATGTCAAAAAAACCTTGTTGGCCTGCTTTCATAGAGTTATCAAATACGGCCTATTAACGGCCCGTTATGGTCCACAAATAGTACGACCCATGATTGGAGAAATGATGATATGCCCTGTAGAAGGCCCATGGATCCTACGGCCCGTATAAGGCCCATGGATCGTATGGCCGGTAGAAGGACCATGGATCATACGGCCCGTAGAAGGCCCATGGACCCTACGGCCTGTAGAAGGCCCATGGATCCTATGGCCCGTATAGAAGGCCAATGGATCCTACGCCCATAGTAGGCCGATGGATCATACGGCCCGGAGGAGGCCCATGGTTACAACAGTCTGTGTGTTGCCATGATTATTTTGGCCTAGTTACCAAAATAGGCTATTGTGGCCACTAGAAAAACATAGAAAAATAACTGCAGTGACTACAAGCAAACAACTAAACAATCCACTAGGCATCAAAGTTCGCCACCAATGCAAATATAGGGAACAAAGCAGCATATTACATACACTGGCCGTCAAAATTGGCCACCAGTGCAAATAAACGCGGCAGCAAAACAAGAGCATAACTGAAACGACTTCAGAAGAGCTCAAGAAATGTTATCCTGGGTATCCACCATGCTGGCAATAAGCTTAGCAAGCTTATAGCTTTGTCCTATTTGGCGCTAAAATCCTCCAACGCTTGCTGTTGCACCAGAAAGTATGCATCTGAATGCTCCAGGTGTCACATCCCTAGCTGCTGGTAGTGCTCTAGGCTAGCTTCATGTGTGCATCATGTCTATATTTTCGAAACTTGAACTGAGGAATTTTGGAAGCCTCAAAAACTTTAATAAAAGAGGGGCAAAAACCCTAGAAATCTCATTCATTGCTCCAAAAATGCTCTTCTTAAATGTTTGATAAATTTTGGTAAGGGTTCTGGTCCCAACCAAAATATTGAACATTTTTAAGGAATTATTTTTGGGACTTTGGATTTAATTCATTAGCTATTTGAATTTGAATTATATTCATATAATTAGAATATAATTTCAAATACCCCCTGAAATATTTCATAAGCTTTTGGAAAAGTCCCTCTAGCAATATAAAATATTCAGAGGAGTTTTTGGCATTGTTTGAATTATTTTAAATTCAAAACAGTGGCAAAATAAATTAAATAAAACAAAACAAAACAGAACAGAAATAAATAGAAAGGGAGAGAAGGCCACCTGGGCCACTTACCTGGCGCCACTTACCTGGCCCAGCTCCATCTGGCCGGCCCAGCCCACCTCCTCCCCCTTGTCATCTTCCTCCTCTGCCAGGAGGACGAACAGAGGCGAGGCGTGGCGCGCGCCCGAGAGGCCTCGGCCACCTCCTGCTTCCCCCTGGCCACCTCCTGCTTCCTCCTCGACGCCCGGAGACGCCACGCACCTCCCTGCCTCTCTTCCTCACTCTCCCGCGTCCCCATCCTCTCCCCGGAACACTCCCCCCTCCTCTGTTCTCCTCACCGAGCGGAGCCCGTCGCCGCCGCTTGCTGCTGCCGCGGCCACCGCCTTCCCCTCACCTCTCTGACGTGCCCGAGAGCCCCACCTTCGCCTTCTACGCCTCCTCGACGAGCCAAGCAACCGGGGACGCGCCGTATCGCCGCCATCGACATCATCTTCAACCTCGGGCACCGCCGATCTCCGTCGCCGATATGTCGTCCACAACCCGTCCCCGAGCCCAACGAGACCGCCGACGAACTCGCTGTGAGCTCCACTCTGTTTCCCCTCCTTCGTTTTGCTCGTTTCCATGCCGTAGCACCCCCGCCCACATTCCCGAGCACCGCCGTCCGCCATGGCCGCGTAGCTCTCCTGACCTGAGCCCCTCTGCTCGAACCCGTGGCACCAGCGCGCTTCTGGTGGCCCGCGGATGCCGTCTGGACCATCAGCTTCTCCCCTAGCGTGCCGCAGCCCCAACCCCGCACATGGCCGAACTCCGGCCGCCGCCAGGAGCCCGTTTCCGGCGAACCCCGGCCTCCCTGTGCCCAGCTGCATGCGCCACTAGATGCGCGGGAGCACGGGCTCCCTCTTGGTGCCCTCAGCGTGACCAGCCGCGGGCTGTAGCGCCATCCCGAGAAACTCTTGCGAGGTCCCGCCGTCGCCATGGTCGCCGGCATCACTAGCCGATGTGGCCGCGTGATTAGCACTAATCACGGCCAGATAACCTCCCCAGAGCCGCTGACGTATGGGCCCCACGCCCTTATTTAATCCTTATCTTTTTCTGTTAAGTTTTAATCTAACCACCATGGGCCCACACGTCAGCTTTGACCAAGCTGACGTGGCTGTTGACCTGGTCCCACCTGTCATTGTCACTAACCAGCACTAGTCACTGACCAGTGGGCCCCACTGGTCAGGTTTGACCTGGGGCGCCCAGTTGACTCTGCTGACGTCACAGTGACGTGGGGCTGACGCAATAAGTATTTTCTGGATTTAAAAATAATCAGGAAATTCCAGAAAATAGCTAAAACTTCAATAAATCATAGAAATTCAACCGTAGCTCCAAATTAAATAAATTATATATGAAAAATTATCAGAAAAATTCAAGGAATCCATCTGTACCATTTTCATGCATGTTAGAACAACTTATCACTACTGTTTAGGACAAATGAATTAAATGGCATTTGAATAATCACATATGGAGTTTGAATTTGAATCTTGTATTCAAACCAACTTCATTTAATCTGTTGCTAGTTGCATTAGCTCAAAACACATTCATATTGCCATGTCATAGCATGCATCATTTTGTGCATTGCATTGATTGTGTTCTTCTTTGTTGCCGGTATCTGTTCCCTCCCGGTAGACGATGTTCCGATGTTGTGATCGTTGACACTGATGAAGACTCAATGTTATCTTCAGAAGTGCCAGGCAAGCAAAACCCCCTTGTTCATTCCGATACAATCCTACTCTCTCGCTCCTGCTCTCTTTTACTGCATTAGGACAACAAAGACTTATTTGATACTTGCTGCGGTAGCTGAACCCTTTATCCTTTGCATGACCTGTCATTGCCACAGTAAATAGATGAAACCCACTAGCATGAGTAGGAGTTGTTTGAGCCCTGATGTGCCTACTCATTCATGCTTGTTTGTCATGCCTGCTACTGCTTAGAGTTGAGTCAGGTCTGATTCATCGGGGATGAATCAGAGGCGTGTGAACATGTCCTACTGTGTGTGAGCTAAGTGTGTGAACACGATTTGGTAAAGGTAGCGGTGAGAGGCCATGTAGGAGTACATGGTGGGTTGTCTCATTGCAGCCGTCCTCAGGAACTGAGTTCTGTGTTTGTGATCCATGATCAGTTACTACCACACATTGGGCTCCGGGCGCTCCAAGCTCTCTCGACTTATTAATCAACATGATCTCTGTCCAGGAGTTGCAACTAGTTTCTGGTGTTTGTAGGTAGTGTTAGTAGTCTACCAAGTGGCACCCGGTACAGGTGGGCTTGGGACAGACTAGGCACAGTGGCACGGTGTACCAAGTGGCACCCGGTTGGTGGGCTTGGGAACCCTGCACACATCGTTTGGGGCCGTGAGCGACACCCCGGCCGGATCTCCTTGCGGATGGAACCCGAATAGGCGATAAACCTGGACTAGAGACTTGTTCGGTTAGTCAGGTCGTGGCCGACTCCCTCGCCCGGCTTCCGCTTGAAGGTTGCCGAGGTACAAGACGTGTACAGGGCGGTAAGTGGCGAAAGCGTGTGTGAAGAAGTACACCCCTGCAGGGTTAACATCATCTATTCGAATAGCCGGATTCCTCGGATATGGAAACTTGGACCCCTTGCATAGTTCATAGACAAGTGAAAGTGGATACTCTAAAATACGCAAGATAAGCGTGAGTGCTATGGATGGCGTTCTCGTAGGGAGACGGGAGCGGATCCATAGTGGTGTATTGATATGGTGAATATGTGGACTCGTGTGCGCCACCACAAAAGAGTTACATTGCAGTCGTAGTTCAGGTTAGCCACCGAGTCAAAGCTGGCTTGCTGCAGTTAAACCCTACCATCCCTTTGTTGATAATGATGCATATGTAGATAGTTCTGATGTAAGTCTTGCTGGGTACATTTGTACTCACGTTTGCCTATTTTATGTTTTTGCAGAGAGACTTCAGTCTCACTAGTAATTCCGCGTGGTCTTCGATGTTTAGCTTGTTACCTCAGCTACGATCTTGTGTCCTCGGCAGGATCTGGTAGATAGTCAGGCTTCTCAGCCTTTTTCATTTATAGTTGTCTGTACTCAGACATGTTAAGCTTCCGCATGTGCTTTGACTTGTATGCTCTGATTGTTGGGTCATGAGACTCATGTTTGTAATATCTCGCTCCTCGGAGCCTATTGAATAAACTGCTTGAGTCGTAGAGTCATCTTGTGATGCCATGTTGTATGGCACATATCGAGCATATTGTGTGTATGTTTGAAATGCTTGGTATGTGTGGGATCTGACTATCTAGTTGTTTATCTTTAGTAGCCTCTCTTACCGGGAAATGTCTCCTAGTGTTTCCACCGAGCCATGGTAGCTTGCTACTGCTCCGGAACATTTAGGCTGGCCGGCATGTGTCCTTCTTCGTTCTTGTGTCTGTCCCTTCGGGGAAATGTCACACGATGAATACCGGAGTCCTGTTAGCCCGCTACAGCCCGGTTCTCCGGAGTCCTGCTAGCCCAGTGCTACAGCCTGGATTCACTCGCTGATGACCGACACGTTCGATGCTGGGTCACGGATGCCTGTCCCTGTAAGTTAGTGCCACTTTGGGTTTACGACTAGCCATGTCAGCCCGGGCTCCTTATCATATGGATGCTAGCGACACTATCATATACGTGTGCCAAAAGGCGCAAACGGTCCCGGGCAAAGGTAAGACGACACCGTGGGAATACCGTGCGTGAGGCCGCAAAGTGATACGAGGTGTTACATGCTAGATCGATGTGGCATTGAGTCGGGGTCCTGACACCAGGGACTTCCGCAGTCCTTCCGCTTCTTGTCACAGCACAGTTGATCGATGTCTTTCAGCTTGTAGTTGAGACTCAAGAAACCAAAATGATTCAGACAGTGAGTTTGAATAGCTAGCGGTAGTGGCCAGTAACTCGAACACTAAACCAAGACATGACTTTGGGGTTGTCTCACTGTCTTCAAGATAGTCTTCCTTAGCTGTTTTATCAGCTTTGTTAGAGACCAACAAGGATGTGTCACTATCCTGAACCTTATCTGCATTACTTCCTTTACCATTGCTTAATAAGGCACTCTTCCCCAATATTCTGCCAGCATTCTAAAAGAAGAAACAAGCAGACACATAACAGGTTTAGCATGTACTAGTATATCAAACTCATTTCGGTGAACCAGTTCATTAGTAAGGTGGACAGGATTAAATTACCAATTCTTCTATTGCCAAGTACTAGTACATAATGAAAGCATCAAACAAACATATATCTATGTCCTATGGTCATTGCATTGTCTTGCCAAATCAAAATAGAGACACGGTTCAAATCATATCAGTTCATGACAAAGCAGCAGTGAAAGAATACAAAGCGTGGGAAACTACACGGCACAACAAGATTTCAGATGGGTACCACGGGTCTACATGTACAACAACACTATTGGCTTTTGTTGTGATGCTAGTAATATGCATGATATGAGAAGTCAATTGTATACACAATTGAAATTGAAATCAACAGAGCTATTGATAAGAGCAAACCTGTTAAAGAAACATGCGTGAACATACCTGCTGTGCCATTGGAGTTTTGATTGGATCCTTCAATTTAAAAATAAGTTTGTATGAGTAAATACGGTGATACAACAGCAAAGCAGTATGCATGATAGCAATCATTGTTAAAAAAGGCGCACCTAGGCTCTAGGCGTTGGCAAAACGCATTGCGCATAACTGCGCTTAATCTGTGCATAACTGCGCATAAGCTTGAGCTTTGGTCAGTAAAGCGCAAGGCGGTGGCAAAACGCACAATTAACGCCTAGCGCTTTTTTGAACTATGATATCAATGGAATCTTAACTTAGAACAGTTGTTCTTCATGTTTAGGCACTTGTTCTACATGAATAGAGTACATTAAGACGCAAGAATATAGTACTTAAATAGAAAATAAGCTCATAGACCTTACCACATTCTTGGTTCGGGACCAGTACAGAACAAGGCGTTCCCAGTCATCATCTAGTAAATGTGTCTCAGGAGAACGTAAGGGAATTTGATGAGTTTCTTTGCCGGTGAAGTATGTTTTCTTTAGGTAATTCCGATACTACCACCAAGCATTCTTGAAGATAGCAGAGGTATTAGCACATGTTACCTCATTTTTAGTTTCCAAATCGGTCCTTCTCTATAGAGAAAAATGGAAAAAATTGCGGTATTATAACCATCATGGAGGTAGGATGTATGGGACAAAGCAAAGTAATTGCCATGAATAACATTACTTACACATAACTCCTGGACAAACACCTGCAACTGGCACTTTTCTTCATCTTCAGTATAATATTTCCAAGATGGGAAGATATGCACATACGATTTAACAACATCAAATGTGATAGATTCTAAACTACGACTAGCTGGTTGTGCTTCCTCCACAGGAATAGGCGTACTAAATGGTGGAGTTGGGGTTCCCCATGGTAGTATTGGCCCTTTGGGCACTGGAGCTGCCTTACTAACTGCTCTTGTTTGGGAGCTCTATGGTGGAGATGGTGCTGCGTCAACAGGAACTGGGTTTCTATCTGCTGGGGTTGGGGTTAGATTGGGTGAAGCTGGTTCTCTGTCGATCGCAGTAGGGGTACAATCTGTGAGAGTTTGGGTTATGTGTGGTAGGGCTAGTTCTTGTTCATGTACAACCGGGGTGCTATCTGCACCAAGAGGTAGCACTATTTTATTTGAAGACCGTGTTTTTAGCCGCTAGATACTGGCATCACCCGCTCCATTTCAAATGGCTGATAAACAGGAAACATAGTTGAATGTACAGACATTGTATGAGAGATAGATGCAATATATTGTGTGGAAAAAAGAGGGAATGAAATAGTTGACATGTATATTATTTAACTAAAACGGATAGCATGACATAATTTCACATATATGATGTCTATCTAAACTGGATAGCATAGCATAACATAATTCAAAGATATGATGAATAACTAAACAGGATCGCATGACATAATTCACCTACATGTTATCTAAGTAATCAGGATCGCATCATTTAATTCACATATGTGATTTATATGCTAAACAGAGGGCATTCGATATGATGTTTGAACTAAGAACATGGTGTTGAATATTGTGTATATGATGTCTAAACTATGCAATGCAACACTAATATGCATGATATGAGTAGTATAACCGTGCCAAGTTTGAGCATACACCTCGGTGGGGGAATAGGACTGGTCATCTGTCTCTGAATCCATCTCTGAGGAGCTATCGGGACCCAACAAGAGATCTACTTCGATAGGTAGCATTGTCTGCTCTGAAGGCCTTGTTTTCACTCCAGATTTTTCCATCTCCCACCCAAATGGCTGATTCACAGGAAGAGTAGTTTAATGTACAAACATTGTCGACAAATTGAAATGTAATGAAGAAAAGGATAGGCAAGATATCATTCAAATATATGATGCCTGGTTAAACAGGATGGCATTGCACATTTCACATATATTATGGATGGCTAAAAGACATGAGACTGCATAATTCCCATATATGATATAGAAACTAAATAGGTGGCATTACAGAACATGTCTAAACTAAGCAGATGATAAATATGATGTCAAAAGTAGGCACTGCAAGGCAACATATGCATGATATGACTAACATCATCATGCCAAGGTAGAGCAAACACCTTGGGGGTAAATAGGAGTGGTCAGCGGCGTCTGAATCTGCCTCAGAACAAATATCTTCCTCTGGATTACAATCTGGAGAGGGGTGGGGAGGGTTTTCCATTGAACCCACCATGGAGCGATGTCTGCATGCCATTGTATTGCCGCGCAAAACTCTTCTCTTTTTCTCTACATGTTCATCATAACTGTGTACAATATCTGACATGCATACGAAAAAATATGGTGAGATTATGTAAGGAGAGCATGCAGAAATTTAGAGTGATGGTAACAACCAGTGGATGGATCCAAAAATAATGATAGCAGGCTGATGATTGCTTTAATTTAATAAAAAGACAGATAGTGATTGCTTTACTATTTGTTTCCCACCCAAGATGAACAACATAGGCATACCCTAGGTGAACCAGATACTAGATAGACATACTATTCATTGCTGCCTCAATATGTGCCCCACAACTAATTTAGAACTCAAGTTTGAACATTAATTTGGACCTGACTTGGAGTCCAAGAGGTGAACAGGACGATAAAGTAGCAGGTAATTTTAAGCAATGCATAACATAAGCAGAAACAAAAGAGTGCGACCTCTCTTGTGGACCCGTGTACTCATCAGGTTCATCTGCTGAATCGATGATGGTGATGCCATTGTGGTGGGTGCCGGTGGCAGGGAAGGAGATCTGAGGCGGCAAAAGACGGTCAGGAGTCGTGATGTCTGGTTTGGTGGATGCTTCTGTTGATGGAGCAGCTCAGGTGAGGTGGACGATGTCGCGGCAGGAGCAGGACAAACCACACAAAGTTCCCTTCTACACCTACCTGTAACTGAAGTAATTCTGTAAGGGCTCATTTGGCTTGCATGATTCTTAAAACGCAGGGATAGGAAAAACACCGGATTAGGATAGGAATGCACATGGTAAACAAAGCATTTGTAAACACAAGATTTTTGTCAACTTGGGTGTTTGGTTTACAGGAATTGGAAGAGTAGAGGAATGCAAAGAAACATGGCCAAAATAAAGTGAAACCATATGAAAGCGTGTACAGTTAGAATGTTATTCTGCCACTAATGCACTTGGTCTTGTTTTCATGCATAGGATTTTGAAAAGTAGGTCCAGGTGGATGTTTTGCTTCATTCTTTTCAACAAAATGCATGAATAATTGAATAGTAGAGTGCCATTGGAAAATTCCCTATTGCTATGTTTTTCCGTTGAACCAAAATAGCCCTAATGGATCGACATGAATGTATAGTAATAAGTGATGCAACAAGTGTACAACCTCTTTGCCGTAGACGTGTCGACCTCAACGTCATTGGGTTGGTCGCTGAAGCAGTTGATGCAGAGGTGGCTGTCGAAGGTGTGGAGGAAGATATGAGGAATCTATAGACGGCATCCAGGGCACTGCTCTGTTGTGATGGATCATTCTGTCATTGGAGTAGCTCCGGTGAGCCGTAAGACGTCAAGGCTGAAGCAGCACAAGACAGACATCGTCAATCTCAAGTGGGATTCTAATAGCATATCCAATAGATGATGTAAAATAGATGTAAAATTTACATCACCAAAAACCACCTGACTACAACAGATGAGGTAAAAACTGTTGACTCTAAACTTAACTTTCGAAACTGAAATTTACCGTGGAATCTGAATGCTACTGTCGAAACTGAACGCAATGGTAGCAAAAGAGGCACTTGACATGTAGTTTAGGGAGGGCCTGTAGTTCATCTTCAACCTGCACCCTCCTGAGCCGCCAGCCACCACTGGCCGAACCGCCGGCCCCAGCGCCGCCTCGCCGCCCTGAAACAACTCCCCACCGCCGGTCCACCACCGCCCCGGCCAGCCCTCTAGGCCCCCCTCCCCCACCCTGAAACCTAAGATAGATAGTGGGGTACCTCTCCGGTGAGCCCCCGTCCCCACTGCGGGTGGTTCTTCCTTAACTCCGGTGAGCCCCCCCCTGAAAATCGACTGACCCAAAAGTCGATTCAGTCGACTGAAGTGTACCTAAATCGTAGCAGAGCAATAGCACGAGCGAGGGGGAGAGCAGCAGCAGCAGCGCGAGCGAGCGAGCAAGAGCCGGAGCAGCAACAACTGGGTGAGCGAGCGATCGAGCGAGAGCCGGAGCAGTAGCAGCAGCGCGAGCGACCGAGCGAGAGCCGAAGCAGTAGCAGCAGATCCGGCTGGTATGGACGCCACCGTCGAAGGGGCCTCACATTGGGGGAGAGCCGCCATGGAGATGTCGCCCGCGGTGCCGGCTTCAAGGTAGCCGCTCCATGGGGGTGCGGGATGGAGCACCGTCGGTGCCGGGAGGTCGAGTCAAGGAGAAGGTGCGATGCGATGAGTGTACAACCTCTTTGGTGGCGCCGAGTAGGCCTCGGCTTCATCCGAGGAGTCGGTGAGGATGTTGCGGTTCCGATGGAGTAGGTTAAGGCGGTGCTGTGGGGATGGAGCAGCCGCGATAAATGAGGTGATCGTCGGAGCAGCTCCTTGGAGGTGGAGGACGGGGCGACTGAACCAGCAGGATGACGAGATGGACAACGAATCCTCATCCGGGAGGTGGACGAGGGACGTCGAGCTGTTGCGATGGACGACATCGTCGGGGAAGAGGCTCCGGCTGGGCAGCGGTGAGGTGTCGGACGGAGGAGGGTGGGGTTTCGCGGCTGGAGTGGAGAGGTTATGGCGACCTAGGATTTCGAATGGCCAAAAGGGGGCGATGGGAGGGGTGAACCATGACTTAGGGACGCGCTTGTCCAAAATGTAGGGTGTGTTACAAAAGTACCCCCCACCGATTTGAACTAGCGACCCTTTCGGCTCAGGGTTAGAAGGGGGATTTCGCGTGTCGGGATTTGGCAGTTGGAGGGAGTTTTCGCGCGCGTTGTAATTTCGGGATAGCAAGGCGCGAGTTGTGAAGGCGCCAGTTTTGGGAGCACGATATCTGAATTTTCGGAATATAACAAGACGCGGGTTGAATTTTAGGGACAAGCCTAACGTGTAGTGATATTGTACTTGTACGTACCAAATCAATTCGCACTTCCCGCAATCAAAAAGAAAACGAAAAAATAAAACTATTCACACCACACAAAGAGAGAGTCTTGCCCCATTTTACTATACAAATGCTATTCAAAGCTACTCCCTCCTTCCATCTATATAGGGCCTAATGCGTTTTTCGATTATAACTTTGACCAAATATTAGAGCAATAATATATGACACGCAACTTACAGAAAGCACACCGTAAAATTCGTCTGTGAAAGGTTTTGTCAATGATATAATTTTCACATTGTGCATGTCATGTATTACTAATCTTGTCAATAGTCAAAGGCAGTCTTAAAAAACTCATTACGCCCTATATAGATGGAAGGAGGGAGTATGAATCCATGTTATGTCCAATTAAATTTTTTCGCTTCCTGTATAATGCATGTAACCTACTCATACCAACATTTTAGTGCATTCCAAATGTCTATACTACCGCTACAATTCAAACTAAATTTGAATTCGTTTCTATATTTCAATAAGAATCCACAATCATGATCGTTGCCAACTTCAACCATGATTCGTGTATTACCTTAATAACACACCACATGATTACTATAGAGATAGATATGAACATGTGTACTACATGAACTCGAATTCTATTTTTGGAATACACTTGATGTTGATTCCAAATAATAGTACATTTGATGTACTAACTATATATTCATAATCTAAACCATGTTCAATACGTACACCATGTTTATCACACAAAGTATAGTGCCCCGCCCCCTACATTATGACAAGTATTTAGACCTGAGCTGGCAAAGCCACACATTAGCCCAAATTATAATCAATGTTCTACATTATGATATCTTCTTCAAGTATTTGTATCCTCTTTTTTATAATGAATTATGATCTTTGTTCGTCTTTTACACATTCACGATCCTCTTCTATTTTTAGCTAGCTAGCATTAACTTTCTATCGTGCATGCACACGCCCGCCCCCTCTCACCCACCCATAGCGTCCCCCCCATCATGCACGTGCGTAGGCCCCCGGCTCCTTCTTTCCGGCACACACCGGTCGATATACCTCTCTAGCCAAGTGTGCCTACAACAAACACATATATACTTCCCCTCTTCTCTTCTCACCGTCCATGCCCCACTATGTCCAATACGGTTCCACGCAGGTGCACACTCCCGCCCCTCTTTTCATTGATCTCATACTCGCACACTCCTCCTCCTCCACATGGTAGGCCTCTCGCACCACCTCCTAGCTAGCAGCACCCCTCTCCCCCTGTCTGTCTCTCCGGAACTTATTTGCTTCTAACACATGCAGGCGTGTATATGAACTGATCTCCCTACATATAGCCAGGTTGACTATAATTCATTTTCCCCACGCACCGATACACTTACCTTGCTAGTTATATCTCTCCCTTTCTCGGACACACGACGGTTGATCTTCCTATGTAGTTACATATGCTTACCACAAACATATCGTCTCCCCTCATCATCCTTGCATACCTCCCGACCTATCTCTCACACGCACGTGCATAGACAGACAGACATCCCCCGCCCTCTCTTATTGATATTGCACTCATACCCTCCGTTTGTCTAGCAGGCCTCTCCCACCATTTGTGAGGACGCCACTCCACCACCAACCCTCCGACGCTCTACCTTTGTCTTTCACCCAACCTTATTCCTCTGCTACACATATCCATGGATGTCGATCGATCTCCCTCAATACATAGCTAGGTCTCTCTCTCCTTCCCCACACATATA
>NC_041383.1:331962862-331973345 GCF_002162155.2 Triticum dicoccoides | reverse complement strand
CACCTCTGCCCTCTCAAATTCCAGTAGGCCAGCCGCCCTGTATCTTTGACGTGGGCAAACACAAATTCGATGGCACTCTTTATCGATCGTGCAACCACACACTTCATCCCTGTTTTCAATTCTATCAATATCTCACGTCCATGACTCTATTTCACACACATTGCATATGTATGTTTTTCTGTTTGAGATATCATCAACACATTGCCTCTGTTTTGCACAAACCATCTCTCTGACACCCACCCACGTATGTACCTACACCTAAAGAAGAGGTGCACGCAGGATGCACGTACTCACGTCTCATTCCCGGCCACACCCACACGGGTACACGGTGGAGTTCGTTTCTGTATGAAAAGGCAACCCACGTGATAATTTGACGCGTGTACCGGTTGTTTACTCGAAGGAGGGTCGGGTACCACGCCTAGACGGAACAAAGTTCGACTTGACGCGTTAGTATTAAATAAAATTATATATTCCTCAATGGCACGTACATAATATAAAATGATTGAAATGGGGAAAATGGAAAAATGGGTTTGTCTCTCGTCACACCATCTCACACAAGGCGGCAGTGGCCTCTCTCTCTGAGCATTGGTCAGTGATCCGGCCGCATCTCGTCCGCTGGCGGAAAGGGAGGATGTGCATCGTCTCTCCGTTTGACGGTGTTGAGGCAGCACGTCCCGATCTGTGGTACCCGCCGTTCTCTCTGACCAAGCTCCGGCGCGGTAGGGCCTTCGCCACTTGCTCACTGCCACAGTATGGGCAGATCCCATCCGCCGCCGCCCTCCTAGTAACATCCCGACGACCCTCAGGTACAGCTTCCTCCGACCTTGCTCCACTACCCATCTTCCCATGTTGCT
Source organism: Triticum dicoccoides (assembly GCF_002162155.2). Classification (NCBI taxonomy): domain Eukaryota; kingdom Viridiplantae; phylum Streptophyta; class Magnoliopsida; order Poales; family Poaceae; genus Triticum; species Triticum dicoccoides. The sequence continues at coordinate 331,972,491 of NC_041383.1, read as the reverse complement.
GCATGTGGATCTTCTTTAGTTGTTTGCTTAAATCGTATCTCGGCCGGTGTACTTTCCATCTTGCAATCTCGTCCTCAAATCATTTTTGATAAACCACCATGTGCTATCTTTCCCTTATTACATGGAATATGCTTCTTTTTTTATCGGCGTATGTGTCTTCAACTCGTGTTATTGGGCAGTAATTGTTTCCTTTCTACCTCCTTTTGCAAACAGGGATATCCATTTTCACCTCGTTGCCATTGCGACCTTTTGGTGAACTGCACAAATCACTTTTTTCTTAAGAGTGTTTTGTGCAGTTCCACCAAAATGTCACACGGGCAACATTTTTACATTTCTGTGGGACTGCAGAAAGTGAGATTGGTTTTGCTATCCTCCTCATCCAACTCCATGCCTAATCTTCTCCAACAAGAAGTTAGTCCTAAGGAGAGATCGTAGAGGTGATCGGCTTCAATTGATGTGTGTTATGTTTCATCATCTAGTTCCACTATTATTGTAATCACACTGACTGGATATCTTTGAAAATAGGGATGGTCCGCTCGATTTTAGTGGAGCTGCACAAAATGATAGGATTGTGGTGTCCTCCATACACCTCGTTTTTGTCTACAGAGCTGGGTGAAACTAGCTGCCAAGCAATGAACACTGTGCCAAGGAAATGGAGCCATGCGTACGAACAACATCGATCAATTATATTTTTTTCTTTATTTGTACACCTTCTCACAACTTTGTCTTCAGTTCTGATGTGAATATTGGCGCTGATCTGCGAACCATTGAGATTCAGTAGCCATGGTAGCCATGGTAGTTTCATTTGTATTTGATGGAATGTTGTAACGAGATAATCTCGAGGCAAGACACATGAATCCTAAGTTGAAACCTTTTTTTCCTGCGGGAACCAAAGTTGAAACCTTCATAGCATCACAGTACAATTTCATTAAAATTATGCGTTCATATAAACAAATCCTAAAGGATTGATAGCAATGCCGGAAACAATTCAACTTCGTTTCGCCGACATGTTGGACGTCCTTCATCCAGCTCCACCTTCCATGCAGCAATGTTGAGTGCACAACACAACTGCAGGAAAAGATTCACCCCGGTCATTACGCCACAGTAGTAATGACTAGTGAGAAGTCAAATCATAGAGCCCCACCTTCGCCATAGTAAGTTGCTCGGACGAAGCAACCATCATTTCTCTGTTCCTTGAATCCGTTGGTACTCCCATATTCCCACAGTAATAAGTTGCTCGGGCGAATCAACCATCATCTCACCTTTCCCACAGTAAGTACTAGTACCTCCTTTTTTTTCTCTAGAAACAACCACACGCGAATATTGGACGGTAGCAGCACAACAACTGAATCAAAAATTCTATAGTATGAGAATGACTTTGAACGTAAGCCATTGATTTACTCTATCCAATGGTCATAGTTGGAAAATCCAAACAAAACCAAGCACTGGATCAACTTTTTTAGCACTCAGATTGTTGCCGCTTGCTCAATCACCTGCCCACCTAGCACACCTATATATCCGCTCACATGTGATGACCACAGGAGCTATCCATTTAGATTGTATGTTAAAAAAAATAAAGGCCGATAACTAATGCGGCAAACTTAAAAAAAACTAATGCGGCACCTCGGGCCAACGCGGCCAGATCGCATTTTGCACGAGAAATTACACACCATGTTTCATTGGCATGTGGTCCCGTTCCAACATGTTAGTGAGACGACGACGAGTCCTTTTATACCAGTACTAGTATTTCTGAACGGACATGTAGGCCGGGGCGCCTCTTCGTGTACCGTGGCAAACTCTTTCTCCCTCCTCCATTTGCCTTCACCCTTCCTTCTGCCATTGTTCAATCGTCTTCTCCATGGAGGGAACAGGCCGGAAACAACCCCGTTATTCTTGCCCCGATCTGAAAGATGACATGGTGGAGGAACTCATTGATCGGTGCGACGTCATCACCTCGGCTAGCATGGCAGGTTCGTTCAAGACCATTCTCGACTCAACTAATAACATCATTACAAGGAACCCAAGGCTCAAGGAGCGGTCTGATATCCCCTATCTTCTTCGCCGTGACCCTGATGACTGGCGTGGGGACGATGGAGGCCTCGCCCCATGCAAGTTGATGCCGCTTGATAATGATACGTATGATGTTAAGATGCCATCGCTTGAGGGCAAGGAATGGGCAGGCACAAATGGAGATTGGGTTGTTTATATTGGGTACAACTGCGAGTGGGAACTTGTGAATGTGTACACTCGTCACCGGGTTCCACTTTGAAAAATCTCAGCAGACTGCCCAGAGGTTGAGCACACCGGTATTGTACGCACGTTCAAATATGATCATGGTGACTGTCTTCTACGGAAGATAGCAATTTGTCGAGTTCCCAACCGCTCTTGGAATTACAAGAACTATATAGTTGTTGCTATCTTCGACAAGCTTGTTGCCATCCTTTGTGGTTCGAATGGATGGATATTGCTCAAAAATCAGTTTCTATACATTGATGTGTACTATGATGCAATTCAATACGAGGGTCTTGTGTTTGCTTCCACCACTCATGGCACTGTTTTTGCAAGGGATCCTCGTAGTTTTGGTACGTTTGTATTCCACCGTAATTATAATTGTTTCGTCCACATGCATGCGGGTTAGCAAGTTTCCCTTTACAAATTAACCCTCTTCTTGTGTTTCCAAGGTCCTATGAACATTCCACCACCTATACTTGAAAATTTTTATAACCAACGGGGAGATGACGATGGTGATGATCACGAGCATGAGGACGAGCAGAACTTATATACTTAGTGGCGCCTGGAAACTAATTCCGATGGATCACCTCTTCTTGTCTGTAGACAACACACTGAGTTTGTTACTACTGAGGTAGCACGTGTTGTCTCCCATGGTCGCACTCTCTGGACCTATTCCAACACTCGTTGCATGGTATTAGGGATGGATACTAGTGTGCTAGCGCCAACACCTTCTCCCTGGTACAATATTGATAGTCTTGGAGAAAACTCGCTCTTCCTTGGACAAAACTATTTGATGATGGTGAAAGGTGATCCAACTGTTGTTGACACAACGTTACTACCATTTATGAGAAACAACGGTATCTATACCTCAGACATTTCGGTGGTTCCCTACCCTGGTACTGATATAGTAGGCCGCTTCAGCCTGGATAATCAGTCCTACGTTGGTCTCGAGATCGACAATAAATGGCCTGTCCCAGAGAATCACTTGTGGTTCAAAGCAAGTGTTTCCAATGTTGAGGATTGGTTGAGTTGAAGTTCATTTCATTGCTTTGCTTGTTATTTGTTGTGTGATGAAAACATTAGTATTTATAATGTATCCTCATTGTCGATGTGGGTTGATGACCTATTGTATGTAATAAAATGATATGCCTGTGATAAACTTAATAAATTTATGAATAGATTTCGAGTCGCTTCTCTGAGTGAGTGTTGCGACGCGGCAAAAAAATATTTTCCAAATACATAATTGTATGTGCATTGCAACAGGGTATCGGATTAGCTTCACATGCTTCGCGCGTCGAGCGGGTATTTTTACTGTAGCTGCGAATCCCATCATCCTAGGTCCTCGGATGAGTCCAGTAGAAATTGCATTCTGATGTTTGGGTTTAAACTTTCAGAACTGCTGCACTATCTCTACGTCTACATATACGTAATACAACAAGTTTTAAACATGAGACCAGCCACCCACCCTCACAAAGAACACTTTTTAACCTAGCACAGACTCCAGGAAATTTGGCCACAATGTGAGGTGGGCCATATGTTAATGTGTTCGCTATACGTAAGCAGCACCTCGAATCCTCGATACTACTACTATATAAGTAGTAGGAGTAGTAGGGTGGCATGGGCCAGAACAAGCATTCACGTCCAGGAGTACGGCACACGCCACCAGCACGACTTCCATCTGACACCATATTTCTTGGAGTCCGTGCTAGAGCAATCTCTTTCAACCTCGTCGTTTCTCTAATTCATCCATCGCGCAGCGGGCGAGGTGGGGGTTTGCCGATAGTCGACTTCCTCAACTGTGGTTCTACTTGCAAGGCCAACTCCAACGCACGACCCCAAACGGACCTCCATTTTGCACGAACGCCAACCATAATTTTGACTAGAAAAGCAAGACTAAAGAAAACAAGAACGACAAGAATACATTTTAGAAGATATCCAACTTCCATAATTGTTCCTGTAAGTTGGATTAGTGCCTTCTCGATGCATTCATTGTTGATCTGCAGAGGCTCGGTCTTGCGTGCTTCTTTCTTCTTCGAGTGTAAAGAAGTAGACGCTGCTTCCTCACATCTAGTCTCATGTCTAGCCTCTATTCTATCAACAAGTGCACTAGTCTCATCTCTAGCCTCTATGCTAGCTAAAAGTGCTAGAACATCTACTAAATTGCGCTCTATCAATATATCTATGTACTCTTCTTCCCAATACCAAAACTTGCATCCATTCTACACAATAATTTTTTTAAGTTAGCACAACTAGTCTAATCCGAGAGCACAACCGAAGATTTGGTCGGGTTCTTCCTCCTTTTGCCGACACGTGGGACATCCAGCATCCAGGTCGTGTCATGCAAGACAATAGAGTGGTAGTTGAAGCCATGTGATGTGCATCTTGGGTAAAACTGTAAATAGAATCTTACTACTCTTGAGTAACTCCAAAAGCAGCCACCAAAGATCTTTATTGGATTTGTTTTTCATCACCAGCATGTCGAGGTGAAAGATGTGCAGGTTCAGTGGGTCCTCTTGCGTTTTCACTGACATGTGGGACCACATATGAGCAAACAGACGATGGGCTCCACGCGTCCGCTGGCTGGCTGAGAAGAGAGATAGAGGAGGGCTGAGCACGAACTCCAGGAAATTTGTTCTACGTAACCAGCACCTTGATATTCGTGTGTGGTTGTTTCTAGAATAAAAAAAAGGAGGTACCCCTACTTATGTTACTCCCACTACGCCTAGCCTAAGGTTAGTAGGTGACCTTGCGCTTGGCTCTTCGCCTCTTCCAGAAGTCGATGGTTCTACATAGTACTTCTGGCAATCTGACACCAAATGATCTGCTGCATGTCCACTGCTTGTAAGCAAAAGTTTATCCTCGTGCTGCGAGCCACTGCGCACGCGTTGGCGAGGGAGAAGGCGTAATTAAGCTTCTCGTCGTTCTGTGAGTTGACGGGACACATCAAAGTTATTAGTAGTACGTACTCTCTCCAAAAAAGGGCTGACCATGTCATTGCTACCATCCTGTGCTCCGTCGTTGAGTACATGCACTATTCACGTGCCATCGAGGAGAAAAAATATTGCGTAGGTGCCATCGAAGTGCACGACTCACTTACGCACTGCTTATCTGATTATCTCCATTTTCTTGCATGACACGTGCACCTTGATGCTAGATGTCTCGCATGTTGGGAAAATGATGGACAAAGCTCACGTAAAAAGAAAAGAGTTGAAGAACATAGATTCCCGACGACCGAGAAGGAGCACGGAACCTCGCGGTGGAGCGTCTGCAAGGAATCTTGCGCGTTTTCCCCTGTTTTTTGCCGCCTTCCCACCTATAAACAAAAAAAAGAACATGAACTCTTCGCTAACCACTAGAAATGGTACATCAGGATGCTAGACACATGCAGCCACGCATGTACACAAGCCAACGCACTAACTCCATCCGATCCAACTTGTGCACATACGCGCACAGCATGGAGCACACAACGCACGTACACAACACGTGCATGCACACACACTCGGCCACAGAATGCACGTGAATAACACATGCATGCGCACACACTCGGCTGCATGGAGGCGTGGGCCATCTGCGGCAACGTCCGGTTCGTCATGCTACGACGAAGCTCGCACATGACAGCGTCTACGCATCTCTTGCAGCACCTCTTTGCCGTCGTTGCTCAACGACTAGTCGGAGATGAAGACGACCACAACCTCGGCCTTAGAGCTAGCACCGATGGAAAAACACGCACGCTGCATGCACACGCGCACGTACGGAGTGCCCACGACGTGGTGCGTCCCCAGTCGCCTCTACTCCTTCTGTGCACGTTATCAAGGCGGTTGCATGCCTAATGATGATGTGGATGAGATCTTCTAAGACTTAGATGATGACGAGGAAAATTATGAGACACAAGGTGACGTACACCGTCAAGGTCCACGGTCAAGGGGGTGCTAGTAAGTGCTTAGATGTGCTTAGATGAGGTGCTAAGTGCATTCAATGGCTTAGTAACTCAAGTGTTCAATGCATAGGTGCTTAGTTTATTGTTGCTAAGCTTGCTTTATTTAATTAGCTATAGACTCAAAACTGTCTTTCCATCGTTTCTTCCTGCGGTCACCAAACTAGTCTCTCTCTTCTTAATTAACTTGCCACATCATATTTTATGCCTATGTGGCAGGCTTAGCAGCTATACATGGTGGAGCACTGGGAGAGGCCAAGGCTTGTCATAGTGGGGAGTAACTTATACTGTAACATATTACTATGTTACTCTAAACATCTCTATAAACCGGAAAGGAGGGAGTAGTAACATAGAGTAGTGTCATATGCAGAGTATGGGAGCACATGATATTTCCCCGTCCGGACCAATCCCAAGTTGGCTTCTCACCTTCTTGTCCCAACAAAAACCCCTCCCCCCCTCCCGCGCGCGCTTCCTGCCCGGCGCCAGCTGAGCCCGCTGCTCCACATTGATGGCAAGTCAGGGAGACGTGACCTCTCACTGCTTCCACCGACGAAGCGGCACGCCGACCGAGGGTACCGCCCGCTGCACGCCCGGCATTTCAAACTACACAGTGGAGAGTAACTTTAGAGGAAGTACTACAATTAGATGACATAAGCAGACTAAAAGGATTTAAATATAGTATTTGTGCTTAGTTGAAGGAGAGAGAAGAGGAGAGAGAAGAGAAGCAGATTGTAAACTTGTAGCCGGTAGTAGCAGGAGCCCCAACATACTTTGTGAGACAAAAGGTGGGGCCATTATTAATGATATAGTATTTATACTAAAGGGACTAACGGACGCCTTAATTACTCCGTTTTTTAAACGACCCTTGGTGGGGCTATTATTGACTTGGAGATGGCGTTTGGGGGCCAAAGGCCTACTATTATACTCGCACGACCGACCTGACATGCTCTACCCTAGCCGCCGCTGCATCATATGGTTTCGCACCATTCCAGATCTTAGTGCCGCCAAGCAATTCTTCTCCAGCCCTCCTTCCAGCCTGCACCGCGAGAAGGGACAACAGTCCTCCGAACCCCACCTTTCGTGATCCTATACGGGAGAGGGGCGATCAGGTTTTTGGGGAGCACACTCCTGTGACTGCTGCCAGTGACGACTTCCGCAACGACAACCTTCTTCCCTGACCTCGGTAACCTCTTCATCAACGACATGAGTGACAACATCAACCACAGCGGTTCTGCTCCCACTGTACAGTATGTCATTCTGTCCTCCTGGTTTAGTCCGCATCATTACTTTGATGTTTGCAATTGTCGTCATGATCTATTTACTGTTGATTTGAATTAAATCTCATAGTAAATTGCTCATATATTCAACAATCCAATCCAAAAACCTGATTATAGGCAATTTACTCCGAGTGGTTTTGCTGTGCTTTTGAAGCCGCCTACTTTTAAGGGGGTGCAATATAAAAGGTGGCGCACAAGAGCAGTATATTGGTTTCAGATCATGTACTGCTATGACGCCACTAAGGGTAAGCCTGAGGGTGATCTTAATCCTACACAGCAGGAAGCTTTTCAGAACATGGATACCCTCTTCAAAGCCGCCCTGCTGAGTGTTCTTGACGATTCCATTGTGGATTCATATATGTCGTTTGACAGCGGCAAAGACATGTGGGCTGTGCTCGAGGCGACGTTTGGGCCCTCGGGCACAGGCAAGGAGTTGTACGTCATGGAGCAATTCTGTGACTACAAGATGACTGATGAGTGCTCTGTTGTTTAGCAGACTCATGAGATACAGTCACTCTCTAAGGAACTTGAGTACTTTAAGTGTGTGTTACCGGACAAATTTGTTGCTGGGACCATCATTGCCAAGCTTCCACCTTCGTGGAACGATTTTGCTACTTCTCTGAAAAACAAGAGACATGAGTTTTCTGTTTTGGATCTCATTAGCACTCTTGATTTTGAGGAGAAGGTGAGAGCAAAAGACACACGTGCTCGGGTCGCTAAGGGAGCTTCTAGTGCCCACATGGTGCACGAAAAGAACTTCCAGCCCAACCAGCCCCAAAACAACAAGAACAAATCTCAGGGGAAAGGCAAGTTTGATGCAAAGAACAAGCCGTCACATTCTACCAACTTCAAGAAGAATTCTCATAACGGGAAGGTATACAAACCTCAATTTTGGTAGCACCGCACAAAATTTATATGGCTGCATCTACCTGCTGTCAGCTAACCTCATGGTGCTCTATGTATTCCTATATTCGTAACTAGGTATAATGACCACCGTAAGATGAAATTAGCTTATTCGTACATTGACTTGTTGAATGCAGTGCGGAACAATCCTGTCATGTGTGGAGGAGCAAACAAGTAGTGCAGCCGAAGGTGGAAATCAACCAGGGACTTATGAAATTATATATAATCTTCCTCAGGAAGGTCAGTATCCCCTTCGCCCAGATGATCGTGTTTTGTCATGCCGAGCTATTGATATGTGCTACTGTTTTGCAACACCATTTTAGTATAGCTACTATTTTCCTATCTTTTCAGATTCAGGACAATGAATATGATTTTAGGGGAACTGCACAATATGGACTCATGTTGAGTCATCTCTATTGCCTCATGTGTTTGCTGCAAATGTGTCAGCATCAATTGCAAGATGAGGCAGCTAGTTAGCTGTGGACTTGCCAACATGCTCAAAGTGCTCGCAACATTGAGAAGAAACAAGCATGCCCAGGAAATTAATGCATGCGCAGGGAGGCCCTTTGCTCAGAGAAGCATCGACCGATTTTCTTTATTTCCACACCTTCTCACAACTTTGTATTGGTTATAGTATGGTGAATCATTGAGATGCATAAACATGCTGAACTTTTGTTCTTCTAAATGTTAGTATGCATACCATATCTTCTGAAGCTTAGTTTAATGTGAGTGTCTGCATCCAGTACCGCATCCTCTAATTTGGTGGATGCACACAGAGAAAATAAATCTCCTTAATTTACTCCATAACCACCCTATTAAATAGGCCTAGTAACAAACCAGGCACATGCAGTGGCCGGCGGGCACATGCATCCTGCATGCATGGCCAGTCAGCCAAGTCCATGGGCCAGCTCCAATGCAGCAACGCAAAAGAAGAGAGCGATTCATGGGAAAAAGCGAGTACTTAGTGCAGCGGGCCTTATAAACACGAACAACTCGCTCTCCCACTTCCGTCTCCCCCCCCCACAATTCGCCCCACTCCCCAATCTTCCACACTCGTCCAGAAAACCCCTGCTCACCTTCTTCTTCACTCGTACAGAAAACGCCTGCTCCTCTTCTTCCACTCCTACAGAAATCCCCAGCCCTCCTTCTTCCCCACTCGCACTGCCACTAGGCTCGTCTCTGGCTACTCTGCTCAAACCCGTGAGCTCGGCGTGACGCCCACAAGGAAAATGGAGTCGGTTGGCCCCAGCACCAAGAAGATGAGGCTCCCGCCAGCGGCGACG
>NC_041383.1:331948831-331962321 GCF_002162155.2 Triticum dicoccoides | reverse complement strand
CCACCCGGATCTGAGGAACCGGTAGAATCTCCGGTGGACCACATCAGCGATCTCCCGGACGTCATTCTTGAGGAGATCATCTCGCTTCTCCCCACCAAGGATTGCTGCCGCACACAAGTGCTCTCAACTCGGTGGCGCCCTTTATGGCCCACCACGCCCCTCAATCTCGACTGTCGTTAGATATCTGTGCTTCCTGAATTTGATCTCCCCAGAGCCATCGTCTCTTCTCACCAGCAGGGCCCTGTTCAATGCCTCTGCATCCCGACACGCTACCTGTTGTCCATACCCGGCATGGTGGACGCTTGGCTGACATCCCCTGAATTCATAAAACTGCAGCAGTTTGAGTTGTACCATTAGCACAAAAGTTTCATACCACGAACACACCAAGAATTCGTGCCCACACCACCGTTGTCCATCTCGCGGTTTTCCTCCTCTCTCCACACCGCCACCTTCGCCCGGTGCCATCTACCAGACGATCTGGTACAAATGCTTCGACTCCCACCGCTAAAAAAAAACTTTCGCTTCTGGTGCTTTATCTGTCGGAGGCCTCACTACACAGCATCATCCACTCCAATTGCCCTGCCCTGGAGCGCTTGCTGATTGTTTTGGGAATAGAAATCCGTATCAGTTGTCTCCAAATAAAGTCGCCTCACCTTAAAAGCATTGTAATTTGTTTTAAAGGACATCAAGTCATCATCGAAGATGCCCCTTCACTTCAAATGTTGCTCCTTGATAATTGTTATACACCTTCAGAAATAACGGTCGTCTCTACGCCCAAACTGGAGACCTTGGGTGTAATTCGTGACCCATTTAATAATCACAAGGAGTTGGTGTTTGGCTCCTCACTTTTTCAGGTACCGTATATTATCATCTACACATTTGTAATCATATGTTGCATTTTTCATTTGTGCGCATAAGTTTTATATCATCTTGGAGTACACTTTGGGTACTAATATTATTTTATATGCTCAATGAAGAGTTCGTCCATTGATAGCCTATCAATGCTGCTGGATTCTGTCAAGATCATATATATCAGAATGTTTAGTTTTGATCTGGACATAATTATTGGCTTGCTGCGATGCTTTCGATCTCTGGAGAATTTATATATAGAGGTGACGATTTCATGCACATTGAAAGCCCGTATATATTGTACTAAAATTAACTGTTCAGTTGTCGTTCTTTCGACATACTCTTTTTTCACACCTTAACGGTTTTCAATCTTCATGTCTACTTAGGCAGAACCACATGGAGAAAAACATATAACCAATCGGTGGCGTAATAAGCACCAGGATTTTCTCATTTCTCATGACATCGTTTGAGGACAATAACAATGGAACGATATGCATCCAACCAGGTAAACAGAAGTTTTGTCACATTCTTCCTGTTGAATGCGAGGTTACTATTGTCCATTAGGCTTAATTTTTACCGCAAGAGATTTCTCACGGACGGACATGTTGAACAGCAAAAAAATAAGTTTCAGGTGGACAAATGGGCTTCTAAACGTGCTTGGCTTCTATTTACAACAAGTTGTAGTCATCCTGAAATAATTTTTTTGCATAGGATGTTGATTTTATGGACCGGACCGATCCATTTGTTTGTGACTGCAAAAAAGAGTGGCTGGGTTAGATGTTACTGTCATGTTCAATCTGGGTTTTGTCTAAAATTTGATGAACAATTAATCCTTGGGCTTTTTGTACCATTTGTATGCTTGAGTTTCATGTTGTTGCCCTCGTACTCCCCTCCACCTGCCACTACACTGCCGCATCTTCCACAACTGTTGTTCGTTCCCGTACGAGGCCTCGCCGTCGTTCTCCGCCTTGGTTCGCTCGCTGTGCCCGCCGCTATTTGGCATTGTCAACATGGTCAACAACCAAGAGGAATCAAGAGATGAATGTACGTGGAGAGGCTGATAGTAGGGACCCACCAGGGTCATTGCATTTCGCAAGCAGCTGCCTCGTTATTACAAGCCAAAAACATACTTCCTCCTAATTGTTTGACAACTAGGTCCCACGCCATTGTCAACATAGTCAATAAACGAGAAAATTACACAACGAGCGGATAACACTAGGGACCCAGCAGCTCGCCCAGTTATTTTTTAGTTTCAGAGACGGAGCTCAACTGCGTGTTGTGCGGGGGCTGTGGCCCGTCTAGCCCACGCTTACGCTTTTATTAAGCACATGACGAGCCCAGTTGATATATTTTTTTCCTTTTCTGAAATTGGCCAGCCCAGTTCTTTTTTTTGGAGAATAACAAAACCGAGGCCTACTTGCTTTTCTCAGCCCTGTTGGGCTGTAAATCTTTCAAGACGAGCAGGGATGTACGTAGTAAGAAATGGGCTTCCCCAGAAAATGGGCTATAAGTTGTAAGAAATGGGTTGTAAAATTTTAAACCAAAGCCAACCGGCAATTGCATTAAAATATCATTTTTTCAGGATTTCTCTACTCTCTACTCTTATAGAAACCAAAGCCAACTGGCAATTACATTAAAATATCATCTTTTATCCCACAAGATAAACTACTCATACAATGCATCTTCATGTTCCGTGCAATGAACGGGCATCTTGCTAGTTAAGATTCTAAATTTCATTCATTTTTTTGCAGATAATTGTTTTTTGAATTTTATTTTGATTTAATTTTTTGAAAATTATTTTTAACGTGACTCGAAATTTCGTGATTAAAAGAGTTCGGACCCCACCGAAATATGCAAAATTTCGTTGAATTTTTTAGCAGTGCCCAGAATATATGGTCTGTAATGCTAATAAAAGAATATGGGCTTCAAATATCCTTAAAAATTAGCAAATGGGTTGTAAATTATTGAAAATAATGGCTAATGGGTTGTATGCTATTTTCCACAGGTTTGGAGGCTGACTTCTGGGCCTACTAGGTTGACGATGACGTTGTCCTAATTTTTTTTGACGCGTACGCAAGGCTTTGTCAACTTAGTCAACACACAACAGTGACTGTTGGATGTCCATCCAACGGCCGCCGTGCTTCTTGAATCTCTGATCTTCCTGCTCCAGCCGCCCAAACCAGCATCAGCGGGACTGCCTGCTTCCTCCTCCCGTGGCTTGCTGTGCTGCCGCCAGGCCATCCCTCTAACCTCCCACGCATCCTGTTATTTTTCGGCGACGTCAGCCTCACCCCGCAGCCGACTAGTCAGCGCTCGTACTCCCCTCAGCATGGGCATCCGCTGCGGTGGCTTCGCCGGCTCCGGGTGGTTCTCTTCTTGGCCCTCGCCCTCGTCCACCGCGTTTGTGCTCTTGGAGCGGCGAGGTCAACATGGTCAACAAACAACAGCCATCGGAAGAGGCTGACAATAGGGGCCCACACAGGGAAATGCCTCCTTATTACACGCAAAATAATGATTCATCCACATGATAGCTGGGACCACTGGAAGGGCCTCTGTATTTCACGAAAGAAACATTCCCCCCACTGTCAGCTCGGACCAACCAGAAGTGCCTCCTTATTACGCACAAAAAAAATGAATACTCCCCCTGCTAGCTGGGACTCACCTTGGTGGGAGGCTGACTTGTGGGCCTACTAAGTTGACGGGGATGGAGGGCTTTGTCAAATTAGTCAATATGAACGATTCTAGCTCCAGTGACCGTACGATGTCCATCCAACGGCCGTAGTGCTTCTTCAACCTCTAGTCTTCGTGCTCCAGCCGCCCAAAGCAGCGTCGGTCGAGCCGCATGCTCCTGCCTCCCGTGGCCGGCTGTGCTGCTGCGGAGGCCTCACCGCCCCCTACTATTCCCACCGCTGCCAGATTCTGCAGCGACGGTAGCCTCACACCATAGCTAAACCAGTGAACCATCGTACTCCTCTCCGCGTGGGCATCCACTGCCGCGTCTTCCCCGGCTCCGCGTCGTCCCCTTCCTAGGCCTCGCCGTTGTCCACCGCCATGGTGCTCTCGGTGCGGCGTGGTCAACGTTGTCAAGGAACGACTTCCGTCGGACGTGAACTGTACGTGGAGAGGTTGACAGCTGGGTCCATGGCCGCAGCAAGGAAGTGCCTCCTTATTACGTGGAAAATAATGATTCCTCCACCTGACAGCTGGGACCCATCAGATGAGCCACTGTATTTCGTGAAAAAAATGTTTCTCCCCTGACTGCTGGGACCCACCAGCTATATCTTCGCACGCAAGGAAGTGCGTCCGGGCCAAAAAAATGATTCGCCCCCCTGACTGCTGGGACCCACCAGCTACGTCTTCGCACGCAAGGAAGTGCCTGACAGTCAAGACCCACCTGGTCGAAGCGTACGTTGTGTTATCATTCTGGTCGCGAACGTGTACGTACATACTGGTCGACGTAGAGGCGCGCATGTGTCGTAGTAGAGGAGCGCACATAGTATGTACATGTACTACAGCGGCTAGTGTGCAAGAAAGAAAATACGGCCATGTACGTACATACGGGCGGGGTCTTGAACGCCTACTCGCGCATACGTACGGCCAGGGCTCGTGTACATGGCTGGGTCGGAATGGAGAAACTACGTCGTCGTCGTGTTCATGGGGAGCCAACCGGCTGGGTTGGAACGGAATGCATCGTCGTGTTCATTGGGGGGGCTTGGATGGAACAGGCGATGGAAACGTGGCCTGGCGTACCGCAGAACAGAGGAAATAGCCTTGTGTTCGACCGGCCACATTCGAAATGGGATCCTGTTCATCGGGAGGGGTATGGCATACCACAAGACGGAGGAAACAGACTTGTGTCTGACCTCCTATGGTCGAAACGGGGTCTTGTTGATCGGGAGGGGTGTGGCGTACCACAAAACGGAGGAAACAAACTTGTGTTTGAGCGCTACGGTCGAAACAGGGGTCCTGTTGATCGGGAGGGGTGTGGCGTACCGCAAAACGGGACTCCACGGGATACTGTTCATCTCCACTGTCGACCTCCTCCAGCCTCCATGGGCTATTGTTCATCCACCGTCGACCTCATCTAGCCTCCACCTGCAACTATTCATCCACGGGCTCCTGTTCATCCAACCTCCACCGCGCGCTACTCCACCGACTACTGTTCAACCACCCCTCTCCACGGGCTCCTATTCAACCACCCCTCCACGGGCTACTGTTCATCCACCCCTCCACCATCTACTATTCAACCAGCCCTCCACGAGGTCGTCCTGTTCATCCAGCCCTCCACGGGGTCCTGTTCATCCAACCCCAAGCAGCTCGATTGATCAGGGTCCTGTTCATCCAGAGGCAACACCACGGGGTCCCTTTCATCCACCCCCACTGCTCACTGTTCATCCAACCCCCCCTGCAACACTCACTGTTCATCTAGAGCCAGCATCGATCGGCTTCAGTTAGCAGCAGTAGCGAAGGAATCGCTCGATCGGGTTCAGTTAACAGCCATCAATCGATCGCTTGGGTTCAGTAACGCAGCCTGTAGTGCAATCGCTTGGGTTCAGTTAGAGCCCAACGCCTCGCACACACGCGCGTACATGTACGAGAGAAACGCGCAAACCTCCGTGCATCGCTCGGCCCCGACCACCCACCGTAACCGGGAACACCCCGAAATTTTCCTCGCCCTCGCTTCTACCACGGTTTTTCCCATCATGGACGACCCAAAGAATGTCATGCAGCTGCGTCTCCGGCCCGCCCAGGACAAAAAGCCCATTTTTGGTCATGATTTTTGTCATAGAAGTAGGAGCCCACCACATCTATGATGATACCGGGTTTTGTCACAATTATCGTCATAGAAGTGTCATAAGTATGACACAAAAAATTTCGTTCAGCCCAAAATGTCACGGATGTGTCTTTTTTTTGTAGTGGTATATTCATTCATTTTGCTCCATATGTAGTCCATGGTGGAATCTATACAAAGACTTGTATTTAGGAATGGAGAGAGTACTTATTAAAGAAGAACGGAAGAGGAACATGCTAAAGAAGAGCAAGCAGATTTTGGATAATAAAATGTTCGTTGCGCAGTGCCCACACATGATGAACCAGAGCACATTAAGAATGCAACTCCTTGCTGTCTCTCTATATGTGGTGCACGTGCTTTTCAAAAGTAAAGTAGGAACAATAGCTGACCAATTAAACATTATCTTTTTTAGTAATATCAACATCATATCAGATTCGTATTTGAGCAACAAGTTTGGAATTATGAGTGGCATGTTGTTTAGCTTGATGGATTCAGGAGCAGTGCTAAGTAGGTACGATGATGGTACTGTATATAAAGGCATGTCTGCATGCAAGTCACGTGACTTTTATCATTTGGGCCAGTCGTCCATTTCAGGCGGTTGGATGAAGATCCTACGTCTCCTAACCCTTCTTCTTCCTCGTCTCTGATTCTTCCCATACAGAACACCACACGGGCCGCCAGCCGGACCATCGTCCCCCATCGCCTGTGTTCCTCCGCCACCCCCCGCCCTCACCCGCGTCGAGTTTTCTTCTTTCGGCGAGGCCCCACCACCGGCCCCACAACCACAGTCCCCACCCCAGCCCCTTCCTTCGCACAAGTGAACTCCGGTGAGCTCTTAAAAAGCGACTGACCCAATTTTGAAATTTAGTCTACTGTCATTTAACTAGTGTGGAATATAAAGGGGAAAACCATAAGCATTGCGAGTATAGCGTTGAGCGTGCCATAGCGGACTGAAGGTGCAAACAGGACAAAGGCAACTTCACAACCAATGTTTGCTTTCAACTAGCAAGTAAGTGATGGACAAGAAATCAGAGTAAAGAAGTGGCGATCTATTTTCTTGCTGCGATAAATAAGTTGAGCAGATACGATAGAGTACCGCCTCTGGTGTGGCGCCGTGTATGCATCTGCTGAGAATTTAACGGTGATGCGGTAGCGATGGTTGTCGGCGGTGTGGAAGTAGAGCTAGGAGGGTAGATGGTGGCTTTAGGGCGCGGTGGACGAGACGGTCATAGGAGCGGCGCCGGCAAGGTGGACGACGGCGGGGATGAAGCGGGAGGACGGGATGCAAGGATCCTGGTTCGAAGCCGTGGATGAGAGAGGTCGATCTCTTGTAATGGACGACGACGCCATGGTATCAGCTCCGGCATGGTGGAGGAGGAGAGTCCTGGATGGGGTGGCGGACAGAGGAGGCTGGGGTGGAGAGGGTGTTTTGGCGCCCACGGAGTACGAATGGGGAAATGGAGGGAGAGTGGAAGTGGGAACCATGTCTTCAGGGCGCACTTGTCTCAAACGGAGTACATCACAGCAATATTAGTCGATTGGGGATAGGACGGTAATCTCGCATACATCGAATATTTGCCGACGAGAGTTTGTTTTTGGCGCCCACCATGTATGAATCGGGGAGGGAGTCAATTTCGGCCGAGGAGACAATGTGTTTTGGCGCCCACCGTGTATGAATCCGGGTGAGAGGCGGTTATGTCACATTTGAGTGAAATTACAAACCTACCCCTATCAAAACCTATAGAAATTGAGCCGGTAGGCTTTGCGTGGCAGGGATAGGTAGTAATTTCCATCTCACAGATTTTGGTTTCGGGCGGTTACTGCGACTTTCCCCGCTTCGTTCAAATTTTGCAGAGTGCGCGTTACCATGCCAACTCAATTTGAATCCCGTTTGTATTCTATTTTTGTTCGGGCAGGATCCATTTTCGATTGGAATAAAATTCTATATACATCATTTTTTATATATACTTTCAAAATCACAACACCCTTTATACATAAATATGGTTTACAAATGGCATGATCTCAGATTCATAAGGCTGTATCCATCTTAATTTGGATTTTCAAATATTTGAAACCACTTTATGTTGAAATCCAATGTATGCATTCCTCGCTAACTATCTCCAATTAATGTGTGTGTCACGCAGTTTTTTTAACTTCTCAAACATGTATAATGTGTTTCACGCACACAAGATATAGTGTAATCCTGTTTAGACATTAATTGCATATAAACCATGCATTGTCTCTAATTAAAGAATCTATGGATCACTAATATTGATAAACTATATAACATTACACGTGTCCCCAAATTCAAATGAATATGCATGTTTGATACACCAATTTGCGTTAGGATATTATCGATATCGTGATCTCCAGTTTAAATATTGAATCCCCTTTAATTCAGATATTCTTCTCATATAGCTATCACTCATGCTTATATAGGAGTATCTCTCTAGACCTATACGCGTTCATCGTCTCTCGGGTGTCTCTCGTGCTACCTGATGTCCACAATGATCTTTTATCTTCGTAACACACTGATGGTACTCTCTCCCTCGACCATCATCACTCTATCTCTCTCTAAGTATATCTCGCTCCCTGCTATGTGTCTCTAACTATGATTCTCCATGTGGAATCTCTTTCTCTCACACAAACACAAACTTTGTCTCCCGGGGTCTCATTTCTCTCTACTATTGCCATGTGAGCCACTCGCACCCCCCCCTCTCACACAGAGATGTCTTTCGCTCCTTAGGTATGAGAAGCTACGACTCTTCCTCTTAAATATCTCTTTCTCACACACAAACACAAACTCTGTCTCCCAGGGTCTCATATCTCTCAACCATTCTCTTGTATGTCGCTCACACACATTCTCTCTCCCTAGAGATATCTTGCATTCCCTCATATGTCTCTCGTTGTGAAATATCTTTCTCGCTCGCAGACACAAAACTCCATCTCTCGGGATCTCATTTCTCTCTGATATTTGTTTGTATGTGACTCACATGCACCCTCTCTCTATCTCTCTCACACCCACACACATAACTCAGCCTTCTGATCCACTCGACTCCTATCTCTAACGCACACTAGCTAGCATCTTTATCTTTCTATTTATTTGTTTCTCCATCAACCTTCTTTCTCGCCCTCACTCTTGATTCCTATCACGCACACTACATATGTTTCTCTCTACATGCAGTCAAGTACCCTCCACTACTAGGAAACGGGCTATAGATGATATGGCCACTAATGGCGTACCAGACATGTGGTGCGCCACTACTATATAGCAATGGCGCACCATGTGCCGGTGCGCCATTAGTGTGAAAGACACTACTGGCGCACCAGACACATGGTGCGCCACTAGTAATTTTTTTCCAAACATACTAATGGCGCACCAGGGCATAATGCGCCATTACTAGTTCTAACTAGTAATGGCGCACCAGCCACATAGTGCACCATTACTATATTTTTTTTATTTTATTTTGCAAAACTACTAATGGAACACCAGGGAATAGTGCCATTAGTATATATTTTTTTTTGCAAAACTACTAATGGCGCACCACCAGCAGGTGTGCCATTAGTAACCAGGGTTACTAATGGCGCATTTGTAGGTGGTGCGCCATTAGTAACCTGGGACCAGCTAGATATTCTGGACAGCCACACCTACCCACTCACTTTCCCCACTTCATTCTCTCCACCTCCTCCTCCAAGCTTGTCTCGGCTGCCTCCTCCTCCTCACCTCATTTGCACCATAGATTCATCCCAATTAAGTGGTTAAATTACCTTTTTTTGATAGGTAAGTAAGGGGGAAGCTATCTTTATGTTGTTCTCCCATCCAACAACATGCACATGCACTTTTTATGGCCTAGCTAGATCTATGTATGTTTGTGGTGTTGCATATGTTTGTGGTGTTGCATATATGTTTGTGTTTGCAGGTACCGGTATTTGAAATGCGATAGTTGCCAATATTTTGCTGGAATGTTGATGCATTTCCGTTTCAGCGAGAATTTTGGCACTATGCATTCTTTTTGGTCCTATTTTTAGGGAAAGTCATGCCAAAAATTTCTTGGTTCTAAAATATCGTTTTGCTCTACCCCGCAGGTGACCATGGTCTGCATGATGACCGAAGGCATGGTGAATAGGTTTTTGAGCTCCACGATGGCTGAGATGCTTCAAAAGAACGAGACGGAGATAAGATGTCTGTGTCAAAGATGCAAGCTGAAGAGCCTTATTGTGGACCCGGATTCCGGGCAGGTGCGGGACCACCTGCTCTTGCATGGTTTCATGGATGGCTATCGGTGGCAAGGTGATGAAGATGACTATGAAGTCGTCGATGGGGGCCGGGCAAGAAATGAGGAATGGCAGCAAGACAACCACCGCGGCTCGGGCGGGCGAGAAGACGAAGAATCTCAAGGACATGATCACAATGGTGATGCTGTACACAATCATCATGTAGAAGATGCCGGACAGGATGATGAGGAAGATGTTAGAGCAGACGAAGGGCATGATCATGAAGATGAACATGCCGACGGAGCAGACGATGATGGACCATCGATGGGCTGGGTGCAGGACCCTCATATTCAAGAGCTGCTTCTCAAGCAGATGGATAACGCAAGAGATGCCGCACGGGAGAAAGCCAAGCTGGATCAACTGGAGATAGACACGGTTACTCCATTGTATGAAGGATGTAGGCCCGAGGATACCCGCCTGAAAGTAACGCTCATGGCTCTGGAGATGAAGGTAAAACACAAAATGACCGACGCATGCTTCGACGAGAACATGTCATTCTAGCACGAACGTCTTCCCAAGGGGAACAAGTGCCCGACCAGTTTCGAGGAGGCGAAGAAAATCGTGTGTCCTCTGGATTTACCGCACGTGAAATACCATGTGTGCATGAACAATTGCATCATTTATCGGGATGAGCACGTGGAGTCTACCATATGTCTGGTGTGCGGCGTCACTCGATACAAGAAGAAGAAGAAAGCTCCTTGAAAAGTGGTGTGGTACTTTCTGATCACTCCTCGTCTGCAGCAGTATTTTGCGGACCCTAAGGTAGCAAAGCTCCTGCATTGGCACGCGGATAGGGAGGAGAAGAAGCGAGAAGATGACACAAATGATCCGGAGATAAATAAAAAAGACAAGATGCTGAGTCGCCCTAAGGATGGGAGCCAGTGGCAAGCATTGAACTTCGAACACACAGAATTTGGGAAGGATCCAAGGAACATCGTGCTGGGCGCGAGCACTGATGGAGTCAATCCGTTTGGCAGCCAGAGAAGCACACATAGCACCTGGCCTGTGTTTGTGTGGATGTACAACCTTCCCCCCTGGTTGTACATGAAGAGGAAGTACATTCACATGAGTATGCTAATTGAGGGGCCGAAACAACCAGGGAACGACATCAATCTGTATCTGGGGCTGTTGAAAGAGGAGCTAGACACGCTGTGGAAAACGCGAGCCAATACGTGGGATGCCGCAAAGAAAGAATATTTCCCTATGAGAGCCGCACTGCTCACGACGGTGCACGACTATCTCGGTTACGGATATCCTGTGGGGCAGGTGGTCCATGGATTTTCTGGATGCGTCAGGTGCATGGATGATACAACGTATCGCCAGCTAGATAGAGATCCCGGGTCTTCGAAAACCGTGTTCATGGGACATCGAAGGTGGATTCTTGACGATGACCCGTGGAGGAAACGCAAGGATCTGTTCGATGGTGAAACCAAACCCTGAAGACGCCCGCGTATGAGGAGCGGCGAGAAAATAGACGAGCTGTTGAAAAATTGGAAAGATTGCCCACTGTCGGGAAAGAAGCAAAAGGCGCCAGAGCCGAGAAAGAAGTGAAAGGCGCCAGAGCCGCTGCTGAAGGTATGGAAAACGAGGTCTGTTTTCTGGGACTTGCCGTACTAGAAGATCCACCGTGTGCCTCACAGCCTTGATGTCATGCATATCACGAAGAACGTGTGCGAGAGTCTGCTTGGTACCCTGCTCAACATGCCAGAGAGGACCAAAGATGGGCCGAAAGCAAGGGCAGACTTGAAATCAATGGGCGTCAGGGAGGAGCTTCACGCTAATGATGATGATGATGATGAGGCGAAGCAGGACACGGAAAGTCGTCGCAAAGGCAAAAAGGCCAAGAAGACCGGAAATGACTTCCCTCCCGCGTGCTTCACTCTAAGTCAGGAGGAGATCGATCAGTTTTTCACCTGCCTCGTAGGAGTAGAACTTCCTTACAGTTACGTGGGGAAGATAAGCAGATACCTAGACCCAGCGAAGTAGAAGTTCAGCGGGATGAAGTCTCACGACTGTCATGTGCTGATGACGCAGATATTTCCAGTTGCAATCCGTGGGATCATGGACGCGCACATCCGTGAAACACTATTTGGACTATGCAACTTTTTCGACGTCATCTCTTGGAAGTCGGTTGGCGTGAGGCAACTCAGAAGGCTACAGGAAGAGATCGTGGTGATACTATGCGAGCTTGAGATGTACTTCCCGCCCGCATTCTTCGACGTTATGGTGCATCTGCTGGTCCATATCATGGAGGATATCATCCAACTCAGGTCGACGTTCCTGCACAGCATGATGCTGTTCGAAAGGATGAATGGTGTCATCAAAGGATACCTTCGCAACATGTCACGTCTAGAGGGAAGCATAGCCAGGGGCTTTCTGACCAAAGAGTGCATCTCCTACTGCATGAATTATCTAGGTATCGAGAACCCCGTTGGTCTGCCCGTCAACAGGCACCTCGGCAGGTTCGCTGGATGGGGTCACCGTGAGGGTCGCCGCGAAATGCATGTCGACTTCGAGGGTCGACTCGCCGACTTTTAAAGAGCAAACCTAGTCGCGCTACAACACATAGACGTGGTCAATCCTTGGGTGGTAGAGCTCAAAACCTTTATTGAGAAGACATACAGTGACCGAGGCCAACAGAGGACGGACGGAGATATAATCAAAGAGCACAACTCATGTTTCACGCGTTGGTTCAAGCAGAAGCTTCTGTCGTACCCTTCACATGAGGATTCTTCCGTGGAAGAACAACTCATATTCGCCTTGTCACAGGGCGCCGAGCACAACCTGATGCGTATAAGGCGTACGATATCAACGGCTACACATTCTACACCAAGGGAAAGGACATGAAGATCGATGGTTATCAGAACTCCGGGGTAACGATGGAATCCTACACCGGTAATGACAAGGACAGGTACTACGGAAGGATCAAGGAGATCTAGGAGTTGAGCTACGCTGGAGAGAAGGTCCCGATGTTCCGTGTCAGATGGGCCAAGAGCATCATAAAATAAGACCGTTATTTCACCACCATGGTTATACCCGAAGCCAAATCCAAGACCGCGGGCACAAATGTCACCGCGAAAAATGAGCCATGGGTACTGGCTTCCCAGGTGGACCAATGCTTCTTCATTACCGACCCGCCAAAGCCCAGTTGTGTTATCGTGAGGAGAGGCAAAAGGAAGATCATCAGAATGGATGGAGTCGCCAATGAGCAAGACTTTGACAAGTACGGCGACCCGAAGATGGAACATGACAACGACAATGAAGTATCAGCCGACACCACAAGAAGAAGTAGGACCACCCTACCTAAAGGACGTTCGTTCAAGAGAAGAACTCCATTTACGAAAAATAAGGGCAAGAAGATTGCGAACAGATAGCTAGCTAAGATCGATTGTATTTAAATTGTAGCCTTCATTTCTCGATTGTATTTCATGGGCACTTTTTGAACTCATGAATATTTTTAAATTTCATGGACACTCGATGTCGATCCCCCTCCATCTCGATCGCTATCTCACCTCGCCAGATCCGGTCCCACTCGCCACCGAGCACCCCCCGCACCCTCCCCCGCTCCACCGCC
>NC_041383.1:331948154-331948654 GCF_002162155.2 Triticum dicoccoides | reverse complement strand
CCCCCCGAACCCTCCCCGGCCCACTCCACTGTCACAAATGAATGCAACTAAAATTGCAAAAAAAACAAATTTGATTATATATTCAAATAACAAATTTGATGATATTTTCAAATAATAAATTTGATGATATTTTTTCATATTCATAAATATTTTCAAATAACAAATTTGATGATATTTTTAAAAAAATTATTACTGTTTTTATAAAAAATTATTACTGTTTCATATTCATATTCATTTTCTAAAAAATTATTAGATGCAACAAAAAATAAAAAAAATTACTTATGGCGCACCTCTGGCTGGTGCGCCATTGCTATATAAAAAAAGATTACTTATGGCGCACCTCTAGCTGGTGCGCCATTGCTATATAAAAAAAGATTACTAATGGTGCACCGATCAGGGGTGCGCCATTGCTATCTAAAAAAACATACTAATGGCGCACCGCTGCGGGGTGTGCCATTAGTAATCTCTCCCCCCCCCCCAGCTAATTCCTCCCTCTCCCT
>NC_041383.1:331937784-331947741 GCF_002162155.2 Triticum dicoccoides | reverse complement strand
CCACCACTTCACCTCCCCCACGCTGCCGCCCCCGCGCCCCTGCGCCCCGAGCCGGAGGAGGAGGACTAGGAGGAGGACGAGGAGGACGAGGAGACGACGACCGCCTCTACCTCAGCTCAGCCAGGCCACGCGATGCCGCCGTCCGCGCGCTGCTCTGCTCTATCTCAGCTCAGCCAGGTCGGCGCCGTGTATGCCCTCGACTGCAAGTGAGCCCCTCCCCTCCACTTCCTTCTTCTTATTCCTCCTCTTGCCCTCAACCTCTGCTCTGAGTCTCGACCGTTGTGCAGGGCCCATCCATCTCCGGCGAGCTCACCACACCGCGCAAGCTCAACGACTGTTGTGCAGGGCACCACCACGCAGGTGACAGTTAGGTACAATTACAGAAAATGGCTTGTAAATAGGGTAAGGGTTTGGGAGTGGATACCATGGCCATGGCTTGTAAATTGTTGTTGATTCTCAAGTAAATTTTTCTGTTAGGTACAGTTAGGTACAGTTACAGAAAAATTCACATGGAAAGGTTGTGTCATGCATCACAGGATTTGTAGGAGTTCTTGGAGCCACAAAAATAACTTTAGAATCCAGAGAGGCCTCAGACCAGCATCATAGGCAATAAGATCAGGCAACATATGTTCTTATTAGTTTAATAGAAGAGAGATGGATGGAAAAATAGACAAGAAGCAGAATATAGCCAAGACAAGTAGCATATGTTCTTAAGCAGAGTATAAGGATAGCATAGAAGAAATAGACAGGGTAGCACCCAACTGAACATCTGCTTCTGCAGAACGCTGTACTCCACTTACACATGGTATTTTTCTACAAATAGGACACCATACCCACAAGCACATGGGCTAGTATCATTAGCAGTGCTGCTATAAGTATATATAACAGCAGTAACCTGTAACAACAAGTATAAGTAGCTATTACCCAAAGGTCGGCCAGACCAATGGGAATTGACAGAATTAACTAACCAACTCCAGGAACTAGAGTAGCATATTCAGTTAACTTAATCCAAACACCCTTTTATCCTTCAGTTAACACGAACAGCAGAGCCACATAGGAGCAAACAACATATTAAGCACTTTGCTCCTGACCAACTTAGCAAATCCAGAGCAATCCCATACCACCAGAGCATCACATGAGCACAGTAATAAAGCAAATACACATGTGCAGCTACTGATAGACCCTTGAACAGCATGAATTTATCACCAGAGAGATCCAGTAGGAGTTGATGGCTTGATGCTTGATTACAACATCTAGCAGCAACTAGTAGAACCCCACTTCAGTAATGCCTGTGATACATGACACAACCTTTCTGTACAGTTAGCCTAGTTAAGTATAGGCTTGGGCTTGTTGTTGAATGCTAGTTTTCCTCTCGTCTGTTATTACGCAAGATTATGATGATGGAAGAGACATTACTGAAGTGTTAAAGTATGCATGTTTTGCTTAGTTGAAGAATCTGAGATATTGTGGTACGAGTTCGTGGCTTAAATTTGCTTGTTCTTTGTTGTTGCCCATGATGTGCAACATATGTAGCTAGATTGTTCCTCCTCTTGTGTATCTGGTTTTATATTTATAACCTACCATTACTGGATATTCCAATTGTGGTGTCCCTGTGATATAGGGTTGGCCGTTTAATTGATACACGCCAAATTTTGCGGTAGCAGTGGTCGTTTCCTGATCAATCATGCCTAGTAGACTTTTCAATTAATTAGGAGCACTGAACCCTTGTTTTGGAAACTTGTAACTGACTAGCTGTTTAGCAATGTTCAGTAGACCTAATTGTAGCAGCGCATTTACAGGGTAAGCTTGATGCATTCTTTCCAGTATGTGTTCTTCTCTATTTGATGGTGTGATGAAATGGTGCTTGATCTGAAGTTAGAAAGCAAGAGTGTGACAAAGTTATGTCAGGGCATAGTTTGTGATGATGCTACTTGTGATCTTGTGATGATGCTACTTGTGATCTTGTGATGATGCTACTTGTGATCTTCTGAAATGACCCATTGGCGACTTCATTACGCGGGGATAATAATTTTGCAGGTACCCCGAGAGGCCCTTGAGTTTTAACTTCCGTTTCGGCAAATTCGGGTACTCCATATGTCCTATTTTCAGCAAAGGTCATGCTGAAATTTTCCGTGAATTTTAGCATGACTTTGCTAAAAATAGGACATATGGGGTACTTGCGGCTAATGCATGGGCCGGGGTATCTTAGTACTTAATTAATTAGATCAACTGCCCCGCCATTCTTGCTGCATTAAACCATAGGTGGCAATAGATCCAAGTGATTAGGCCCAACTTAGAATTCTCCTTCCCTTTTCTTGATAGGGTATATTATTAGAAGATACCCATATATATCAGTCAACCTAGGGTGCCTCGGCATCGATAAACCCTGAATGATGAAAACTTAACTTAGCATTTAGGGTGCCTCGGCATCGACAAACCCTAAATTATAAAACCTTGGCTTTTAGGGTGCCTCGGTGTCGATGAGAACCTAAATGATGTACGCTTAGGCTTTTAGGGTGCCTCGGCATCGACAAATCCTAAATGATAAAATCTTAGCTTTTAGGATGCCTCGGTGTCGACAAACCCTAAATGATGAGACCATGATCTTGTTCCTTGACAATAACCAACTTTTTGACCATACTTTTTTTCCTATTTAGAGCGAAACATGGCCCACAACGATGAGGCCAGTGGTTCGGGCGGAAAGCAATTCTGGGAGCTGTCCCAGGAGATGGAGGAAGAACCTCACCGCTATGAGGATGCCGCGGAAGACACCGATCCTGACTACACAACCCCTAGTGGTGTCGTGGATGACACCACTGATGGTGTCGTGGAGGATGCCACCACTGATGATATCGGCGCACACACAGATGGCAACCAACCAAAGAGGCAACGGAAGGACAGGCGCCCGAACGTGCTCGGCACCGTCAAGGAGGAATTTACTAAAGTGAACTCCGACGGGCATCCAACGGCGCCCAAAGAATTAGTCAAGGGGTACTCGGTTCAGTTCGGGTGCATTCTCCGGAGCACCGTCTCGATCAACACCGAGAACCTAAGGCATAAGGACCAAGGGGATCTGCGCAGCCTCCTCTTCACAAAGCTGCATGAACGATACAAGTTCCCCATTGACTTTGCAAACACACGCCTCTCAGGGAATAAAGTGAACAGTGCCGCCCTCACGAGGATGAGCATGGCCCTGTCTACTTGGAGAAGCACGGTGAAGGCAATCATTGAAAAAGGTGATAGTTATGAGAAGATCAAGGTGAAATATCCTTTGATCAGCGAAGATGACTACAAGGAGTTCAAGATCAAGTGCGAGAGCAGCGCAACCTACGAATCAAGTCAGTGCGGGAAAGAAATGCGGCAGTTGAACTTAGGGGTCCATCAACTCGGTCCCGGCGGTTACAGAGTGGCAGAGCCTATATGGGACAAGGACGACGCGGAGCGTGCCGAGCAAGGCCTACCGCCCCGCTTCGAGAAATACCGTGACAAGCAGACCAGGAACTTTGTCAGGGCCCGGTACAAGGAGGACCCGGTAACAAAGGAGCTTACCACGGATCCGAAGACCAGGGCGCTTGAGCTTGTTCTGGTAAGGAATACACCCCCGCGTAATTAGCTCCATATGGTTGCATTCTAATTAATCCCCAATATTTCTAAATGGTTCACGTTCCTTCTGCAGGACACTAAAAGCAGTAGCGCGGGGTCGTCTCGGAGCTCCCCTTTCGACACCCCTTTAAATAGGGCATTGAACGTAATGAAAAACAAGGATAAGCTCAGTAAGCAGTCGTCAGCTGGTCGTGTGGCCGGCAAAGGCTTGTCCACAAAATGGTCGTCATACTATACCGCTGGTGGGCGAAAGGAGAAAAAGACCAGCTTGGAAAGCCAGTCGCGCGAGGTTGAAGCACTCAAGGCACAAGTGGCGCGGATTTCGGAGATTGTCCAAGAGCAAGTGCAACAACAACTGGGAACGACGCTCACCGCCATGGTGCCTACCTTGATTTAGGGGCTGACGACGTGGATTGCGGACGACCAACAGGGGCCTCCCCCGGTTCCCAGCTTCACGGCTAGCAACTCACACAACGTGCAGGCGGCGCCCTTGGTGTCTCCGGCGGAGGCGGTATTCATCTCTCCGGCGCCGGCACGGGCATTGGAGCTTAATGCACCCGGGTGTACGCCGGCCGGCACCTCGCCAGCAAGTGGCCCCTCCGTCAGTTGCATGCCCGCCATTGGTGGTGCCTCGACATTAGCCGAGCTCGACAGCATCTCAGTAACTAAGCCTCTCGGCCGATGACTTCATCTCCTTGCCTTTGACTAGGCATCCCTGACGCCCTACATGTTTTCGCAGGGCGCCGCCGACGTTCCTTGCACTCTCCTGCACTTCGTGGGCGGCGAGTTGGTCAATGTCGCCAAGGGTAGAATCGTTCAACCGGGCAACCGCGTGTTCCACGGTAGTCCGATGCCACCCACCTTGTATAGGGTTGAACTGGTTCGGGTGCTGCCAGGCTGCGACGAGTTGTTACCTCCGGTTCGACCCGCTGGGGCCGACGAAGATGATGTGATGACCCTCAGCGCCTGCGTAAACTGGCCCCTGTTTGGCCGAAGAGGCAGATTCGTTTGGGGGTGGGGGACACCACCCCACAGACAAGACCACCAGTCATGCCAGCGCCAAGCCATGGCAAGACCGCCGCAACGCTACCGGACATGCCGGACATCCCTATGGCACAGGATCCGGATATGCATATGGCACAGGATCCGGACGACGATGACAATGACGACGGTACATTTACAAACGTCGATAAGTACTTTGCTGAACATGGGTACAGTGATGAATTCTGCGAGCCTCCTTCTCAAGAACCCAACCAAGACGACCGTGATCTAGCTGGTACGGCGGAGAAGGTCAATTGCAACAAGCATCGTCTTGCGTTCAGTTCTCAGGAGACACCTCCAGCTGCCACCTTCACCGAGCCTCAGATAGCCGAGGTGCAAAATATTATCAGCCCCAACACGCTCAACAAGGCGGTCTGTGAGTAGAACTCGATCCCATTACAGCAGATCAAGAAGAAGGGACGGAAACAAAAGACTAACAAGGGCGCCGGTGCGAGCCAGTCGGCACCGAGTACGATCCATGCTCAAGACGGGCCACCTTCACCTAAGGATATCTCGAGGAGGGTGCATGTGGCGGGTAGGGCGATGCTACCGACAAATATGCTCAATGCTGCAACCGGTGCTATTCGGAGTCTGCATGACAGTATTCTTTCTTTGGAGAAGCGGCGTCTCTCCCAGAATGATGTGGCATACCCGGTTTTCGTGGACAAGGTGCCAAACGGCAAGGGCTTTGTGGATAGCGCCATCGGGGGTACGATCATCTTGCGGTTTGATGACATCTTTGCTATGTTTAACCTTCATGCACTGCACTACACCTTCGTTCGGCTATTTTCGTTGAGTATGGAGATGCGGATCATTAGAGACAAGACCCCGGACATCGGGATAGTCAACCCCTCCTACATGCATGCCAAGATCTTGGGCAGCGCTGGGGACCAGCAAGTCGCGAGTTCACACCTTGAAGGCATCATTCTGGCAAACCCAGATAAGGATAAGTGAAGGAAATATGCCCTAGAGGCAATAATAAAGTTATTATTTATTTCCTTATTTCATGATAAATGTTTATTATTCATGCTAGAATTGTATTAACCGGAAACATGATACATGTGTGAATACATAGACAAACATATAGTCACTAGTATGCCTCTACTTGACTAGCTCATTAATCAAAGATGGTTATGTTTCCTAACCATAGACATGTGTTGTCATTTGATTAATGGGATCACATAATTAGGAGAATAATGTGACTGACATGACCCATTCCATTAGCCTAGCACTTGATCGTTTAGTATGTTGCTATTGCTTTCTTCATGACTTATACATGTTCCTGTAACTATGAGATTATGCAACTCCCGTTTACTGGAGGAACACTTTGGGTACTACCAAACGTCACAACGTAACTAGGTGATTATAAAGGAGTACTACAGGTGTCTCCGAAGGTACATGTTGAGTTGGCATATTTCGAGATTAGGTTTTGTCACTCCGATTGTCGGAGAGGTATCTCTGGGCCCTCTCGGTAATGCAGATCACTATAAGCCTTGCAAGCAATGTGACCAATGAGTTGGTTATGGGATGATGCATTAAGTAACGAGTAAATAGACTTGCCGGTAACGAGATTGAACTAGGTATTGGATACCGACGATCAAATCACGGGCAAGTAACATACCGATGATAAAGGGAACAACGTATGTTGTTATGCGGTTTGACCGATAAAGATCTTTGTAGAATATGTAGGAACCAATATGGGCATCCAGGTTCCGCTATTGGTTATTGACCGAGAATAGTTCTAGGTCATGTCTACATAGTTCTCGAACCCATAGGGTCCGCACGCTTAACGTTACGATGACAGTTATATTATGAGTTTATGAGTTTTGATGTACCGAAGGAGTTCGGAGTCCCGGATGAGATCAGGGACATGACGAGGAGTCTCGAAATGGTCGAGATGTAAAGATCGATATATTGGACGACTATATTCGGAGTTCGGAAAGGTTCCGAGTGATTCAGGTATTTTTCGGAGTACCGGAGAGTTACAGGAATTCGCCAGGGAGTATATGGGCCTTATTGGGCTATACGGGAATAGAGGAGAGAGGCCAAAAGGAAAGAGGCCTGCGCCTCCCCTCTGGTCCGAATTGGACAAAGGGGGCAGCCCCCTTTTCCTTTTCCCTCTCCCCCTCTTTCCACTTCTCCTACTCCAACAAGGAAGGAGGGAGTCCTACTCCCGGTGGGAGTAGGACTCCCCTTGGCGCGCCCCCTCCTAGGCCGGCCGTACCTCCCCCCTCCCTCCTTTATATACGGGGGCAGGGGGGCACCCCATGACACACAAGTTGATCTACGGATCGTTCCTTAGCCGTGTGCGGTGCCCCCCTCCACCATATTCCACCTCGGTCATATCGTCGCGGAGTTTAGGTGAAGCCCTGCGCCGGTAGAACATCATCATCGTCACCACGCCGTCGTGCTGACGGAACTCATCCCCGAAGCTTTGCTGGATCGGAGCCCGGGGATCGTCATCGAGCTGAACGTGTGCTGAACTCGGAGGTGTCGTACGTTCGGTGCTTGGATCAGTCGGATCGTGAAGACGTACGACTACATCAACCGCGTTGTCATAACGCTTCCGCTTACGGTCTACGAGGGTATGTGGACAACACTCTCCCCTCTCGTTGCTATGCCATCACCATGATCTTGCGTGTGCGTAGGAATTTTTTTGAAATTACTACGTTCCCCAACAATAAGTTCCTCGTGCCTTACTTTCCCGAGTATGTCATCCCCTAACCGCCCCATAACATATGATTTCTTAGATTTCGATCGTTCTTTTTTTCTAACATTCCGAGTTCTGTGCAGTGACACACATTGCACACTCATCCTCTTAAGCCCAAAATATTCCATGACCACATATTTTGACCCGGACAGTGACTCCAAGATAGACTACACAAATATCAAGAAAGTTCTTGATGATGCTCTCCCCGGCTACGCCACATCTGGAGGCACCTTTAAGAGGCCAGTTCGTATGTATGGCAGGAACGTGTTCACCCACAATACGATGTTCCCCTGCGTCAAGCAGCCTCCTGGCGGTCAGAAGGATGCCTACTATGCCCTCCATCACATGCGGGCGATCGTATGGGACCATAATCACCTTCTGCTACCAAATAATCTCAAAGATTGGGCTGCAAGCTTGGCGGCAATCCAGGACGCGGACCTCCGACAAGAATTCTTTCGCATCCAGTCGGAGTTTGCAGAAATCATCCATCAAGATGTCCTTCGTACCTCGGGGCAGTTCTACCTCAGATATCAACCGTCCAACAGTGAGATAGACACAACGCTACAAATGCAGGCTGACAACGACCGCGACTTCATGACCATCACGATAGACAGCGGCTTCATCCACGCTCCGGTCCCATGAGTCGAGTCGAAAGTAGTGATGCTATTTGTAGTTCTGAAACATCGATTAGCTCATGTTGTAATTAAACTTTAATGAACTTGTATGTCTCTTTGGTTTGGACAGTCGTTCAACTTAGATGTAATCGATGCTATTTATTAGTAGGACCATGAATCGTGCTATTAATGTCTTGCTTTTCTCTTCCGATCCTTTTGTTGCATACTTATATATTGCTTATGTATTGTCTGTTGTTTGGCTTGTGCATAGAGATGCCGTCGTATGTCATGTACAATGGTAAGGTTCCCGGAGTCTATGACGACTGGGAGGAGTGTCGGAGACAGGTTCACCGTTTCAGCGGTAACGGTTACAAAGGGTACACCACTAGGGCGGAGGCGGAATCTAGATACACGCGCTATCTAGCGGGAGAGAGGAGGGAGCGTTGAAGGAACCGGATGAAGACCAGTTTCATCGCGATGATGCTCATCGTGATGACCGCAACTCTCTTCTATGTGATGGTAGTTTAGATGATCGATATCGACTTGTAATGTGAAGACAAACTCGCTACTCGCGGTCTCGAGACTTGTAATGTTCTATCTTTGTTTGGTCTTTTGAATTCGGAGACTAATATGATGAATTGTATTCGGAGACTAATCTTCTATTGTATTCGATGAATCTACTGTTGTTGTGTGATGCTGTCTATATTCTGTCCAATAATATATTTTGTAACCTGTGCAAAAGTCAGAAAAGAAAAAAAATCCCTAATATTCATACTAATGGCGCACCACTCAGCACTCTAATGGCGCACTGTAGGAAGGATACTAATGGCGCATCACCCCAAAGTGCGCCATTAGTATGCCAAAGCACATGGGTAAATATGGCCCCCTGGGAGGCATACTAATGGCGCATGTTGGGCCATACTAATGGCGCACTGCGTGGTGCGCCATTAGTATACCAGATACTAATGGCGCACTACTGGTGCACCATTAGTATTTAATACTAGTGGCGTGGTGCTAGTGGCGCACCAGTAGTGCGCCATTAGTAGGCAAAACTGGTGCGCCACTAGCAGGCCTTTTCCTAGTAGTGCTCGTTTTATCTTTCTCTCACACACACATAACTTCACCCTCTGAACCACCCGGCGGTCATCTCCAACACTCAATCTAGAGGATGTCCCTCTAGCTAGCATCTCCATCTCTGTATCTGTCTGTAGTTTCTCCATCAACATTTCTTTCTTGCACGCACTCTTGCTTCCTATCACCCACACTATATATGTCTCTCCATACATGCATTTATAGGTTGATCTCTTTTGCACAATCGTTGTGTCTCACTCCCTCTGGTCGCCATAGATGCATGGTCCAGCCCACGCCACTATCTCTTAAAAACAAAAACGCATGCTCAATTGTCGGGCCTTCTTCCCTGCACTCTCACATGCATGCATATTGTCATACCGATCCGTCTCTCCCATGTCGTTGATCTTATGACTTATGTCTTCTTCCTTTTATCTCGATAATGCGCGCGCACGCGCACACACACACACACATCCCACTATACATGTATACCTCTCGCACATGGATGTTCAAGGTCTCTATGTCTCCATACGTAGTTAATTACCCTCAACCCTAACGCCAAATCAAATCCTTCTCTTCTTGTGTGCACATAACTTCCACCTGGATGGGTAAAACTCACACTTAACAATCTCCTTCTAGCTACCCCCTCTCAGTCTTCCCCTATATCCCCGAAACCAATAAGACCATCCCTTCGTTTAATTCCCTCCTACATGCACCATCGATATATAGTAGTCTTCCTCGGTGTCTCTCGAGCAAACACATTCTCACGATGTCGACTCCTCTCACACGCACACACCTTCTCTTCCCTCTCTACGGGCCTTTTCTCTCTCGCACCCCATCGTTGGTGGCCTCTGCCATACACATCACCTCTCTATGATGAAGCCACGCACACTTAAATTACATCCGCCACCGAGGACCCCG
>NC_041383.1:331908852-331937337 GCF_002162155.2 Triticum dicoccoides | reverse complement strand
ACTAAGACTCCATCTCACACACACATGCTCTAGGCGGAGCATTTGTTCCTACCACCCTTCATCCAACCTTACATGTATGATAAACAATCACCTTAATTTACTTGTATAAAATGGACAAATTCCACTTTACTTTAGTAGTTAGCAAACTTATCATCTCTATTCTTATAAAAAACCGAGTTGGTGATGATGGTGTGCCTGCCATCTTGTAATATAGACCGTGCGATCTATATTTGATGGATAGAAAGCAAACTATGATAATTTTACATAAGGTACCTGCACCTCTCTCCACATCCTTATCTCCCACAACCTCATTACTGAGCAATTAAAAAAGGAAGTCTCTAGAACAATCTAGCATGGTGGCCGCTGCTGCCTGTCAGCGCTGTCCATCCCCATGCCTCTGCCCAGTCCGACCACCACGCTCCACTCCTCCTCACCTTATCTCTCATCTTTCATTTTTTCGATGAAATTCTCGAGATACCATTTTTTCAATAAAATTCTCGAGATATCATTAGTTTCTACACATGGGATTACTCCTGCATGGGTCAATCACAATAGGTGTTTTGTAAAAAATGCATATTGATGTTCCGTGCAGTGCACGAGCATCTTGCTTGTAATTATATAATGCAAATCACGAGCAGGAAGTGACATTTTTTTTACACAACCACGTTAACATGGCCATGTAAATCACTAGCTAAAGTGTAATACCATTATACTTATATCCCGATGCAAAAGGTTGAGTACATGTCCGAAGAGTAGAGTCGCATACGCACTCTATCTCTCAGAATCTCTCTCACACACACTAGTTACGTGACGCCACCTTAAGCAGACACGTATGTTACAATTTGTGCACCCGCGGGTACACATGATGCTGCGCATATATTTAAGCTGGACGGCGAACCCAAACAATAGATGCATTCATTCCCCTCCCGCCGCCTCTTCTCTGGTCGCCGTCGCCCGGTAGCCATGGCCCGGCCGAAGGTAACAACATACGCCATACTCCCGCCGGAGCGGCGCTTTAATCTGGAAATTTTAGTGGTCATGCATGCATATTTTTGTGCTAGCACTCCTATATAAGGGTTGACCGATCGCTTCCCACGGACGTGCGCGGGCGGTGGAAGAGGAAGAAGAAGGGAAGCGGGCTGTGGAGTAATGTTTTTTACCACAATTTCTTAGGAAACTGAATGCAATAATTGAGTAGTTTTGCAAACTACCAGTACTACACCTGAAATGGTTCAAAACCAATACTCCCTTGCCAGCGCGCGCTTCCCACGTGAAACGGTCAGCGTCGGCCTGGAGCGTCAGTGCCGCATTAATGCCTCGCCAGAGCGGAGGCGACCTCTCACTGGCACCGGCTTTGAAGCAGCACGACGACCGAGAGAGCGCCGCTTCCCGGTGCACGCGACTGCTCCGCGTCGAGGCTGGCCATAGTTTGGATGAGTCTCCATCTTGGGGAGCCACACTAACTGTGATGATATGGATCATTCCATATATGAAGAACACGTGGGACTGGAACTACGAGATGGACATGTACCCAGGAGTGGACATACGCACCTGAGTAATGTAGCGCAGTAAGTGAAGTAGAAAGGCACAAATAGTATGAACATGCGTGGCATATAGGCATTTGTCTCTTACTATGTACCAATAAATGTTGTATGTGCAATGCACGGTGATGTTATGGAGTACGTACCTAAGTACTCTACTACTACTATATTAATTAAAGGCACATATTAGCTTTTATATTTGTTCAACTGTATGCCCCGAGACCTTCCAACTAGGCATGTCTTTCTCTCTGGGTCGCACTTTGTATAGTTCATACCGCTAGTACTACTACGTGTGGTCTCTGACCCAGGAGTGGAAGAAGTGCAAACGCTCTACCACACTGTTCATGTCCCACTCCTTTCGATGACGTGTGGGACATCCAGCACATGCCATGTTTGGCACTCCTTCGTCGTAAGAGTTGAAACACTGGCATTCATCATAAATAAAAAATAAATATAAATCAGCAGTGATACTATACCAGGAGGATTCCTTGCTCCTCGATATCACAAAGAATACTTCCGTTTGCCAACATGTGGGACGTCGACCATCCTGGTCCACTTGCCATGCACGCAGAACTCCAAGGGAGAGTCACCCCGGTCGTCGCGCCGCAGTAATAATGAATAATGAGCCGTCAAATCACAGGCCCAACCTTTCCCACTGTGAGGTTCTTCGGACAAAGGAACCATCATGACTTTGTTGAATTCCACTTCTTGAAGAAAACTAATGTATTAGCAGTACTGGTAGCTATAGTAGTTACTCCAGCAGAGGCCTCCTTTTGTTCATAGGATAGGAATTTTATAGGAATATGAAAATCATAGGAAGTGAGATGACATGCATCTCAATTCCTATAGATAAAGAGATGCCATTTGATGCATATGATAGGAATTTTCCCATTGAGTCTAGGCTAATGTACTGGTAATTTGCTCTAAAAACTACAGTAGTAACTAGTAGTACTGGTACATGCTCGTACTTAGACACAGACACACACACTAACTACTAGTACTACTACTTCTCACATGCTGGCCAGACGCCATCATTCTCCTTCCCGGCTTTGTCAGCGACACCCCACCGTGCTTGGATCTCCGCCCACCTCTCCGCAGCAGCGCGTACATCCTCTTCTTTCTTGCGGCAGCGGGCCTCTCTTTTCTTGAGTGCTTTCTGACTTTTCCGCTCCCTCTGTGCGGCTTTGGCCTCCTCTTGCTCTACCGCCCATTCGGCCTTGGTAGTTTCAAATTCCGCCCACGTAGGTGTGAGGTCACGAGTGGCGATGAACTCGGCACGGCGGGATGCCATCGCCTCCCTACCATTTTGTGTGCGGTCGTGGGCGGCGAGGAACTCGGCGCGGTGGGATGCCATCGCTTCCTTATCGGTTAGTGCGCAGCGCGGTGGCATGAACGACACTTGGTGAGAGCTCTAGGGTGGAGTGGCCGGACAACCGTATAGTGCATTGGTTTGTCAAGAGCTCAAGGACAGAAGATGAAGGAAATTTGGATTCCCCTTCAATCCTGGTCATTTATTACCGAGTAAAATGCATTGGCGGTCATCGAACTTCTCTTGATAGCTCACTTTGATCATTGTATACGAGATATGGTGATTATACGGTCACAGGCTCAGCGTATAGCTTTGTATTTGTTTGGTTGACCAGTCAAACAGTTCGCATGCGCCTCATTAGGTCGTGTTCTTTATCTATCTATCTATGTGGGCCTACCTATCAGTGGGGAAAGAAATAAAAACCAAAATTATGCGTATGCGAGGAATCAAACCACTGACTCGTTGCTGCAACGCACACTCGGCAGCCAAATGAAAATGAAATACTTTGTGTTAAATGCACAAACATATTTTTTTTATATTATACATGATGCACACATTAGCGCACACCGTCCAAAGAAGCAAGTAGCATGTACGTGTGCAGACACTCTTGCTCACACTGTCAAACCATCCTAATGCATGCACGTCGCCCTCTCAATCAAAGTCCTGCTCAAGGCGCAACGCAAACGGAGAGCCCGTCACCTGCGCGCACTCGGCGGTGCCTGACATTACTGTTTAGACGTTTGATGGAGGCCTCCGCAAACACCGAGCATGTATTCACCTGGCTCAACAGCAACGGTCATACTCGGAGGCGCCTTGCTCATGTATATTGTCCATCACAACGACAATCTATAAAACAACCTAGCTAGAGAGGGTACTATGGTACGGAGTATGTACTATCGTGAGCGACCGATCATAGTGCCACTGCACACGAGTGTGTGTCTAATCGATTCGTCCATTATTCGTAAGTTATGCATGGTTTTGTGGTGTCTAATGGTGGTCGTCAAAGGCTAGATGGCGACAAGAGTGGTTGCATGGACGCCTGGTTGTCAATACGTGCCACATACGCTTCAAAGGCTCGTTATCCATGAGTTCACATTTTACCACCATGCCAGCGTCTGACCGCCCTGGTCTACCAAAACCCCTTCCATCGCTAGCGCGCACTTCCCGCCTGAAATGGTCACCGTCTCTCCAGAGCGTCAATGCGGCATTCACCGGACTTAACTACAGGTGCAGTTGGTGTGCCACTGACATGTGGGCCAGATGCCCGTTGGGCCCACATGTTAGTAACCCAACGCACCTGCAGTTATGTCACTGAAGTAGGGTCCGCATTCATGCCCAACAAACCTACTCTGGCGCTAGCCGTCCATCTGTCTGCCGCGGCTCATTGCCATTCGCCCGCTATATTAACTTGAGCCCCAGCTCCCAGCCATAGCCAAAGACCCACACTCATTATCCTCTGGTCCCTTCCTTCTGTCAGCACCACTCCAACGGCCTCCTAGCGCTCCAAAGCTCTCTTGGACGTACTGTCGCAGGACCAGACGAACGACATCGGCGGCTCCGCTCCGGGCGCGCTCCAAAGATCTCTTCTACGTACTGTCGTAGGAGCAGACGAAGGAGATCGTCGGCTCCCCTCGGTCGCCCTCTGCCGCCACGACCATGAAGCCGGCGTGCGTACACAGGCGTAGCCGGTAGGGAGGAAGAGTAGTACACATTAGGTCGCCGCTGCTCTGGTCCCAGGAAGGCCACCGCTACTCCACTTCCACTCAGTCGACACCAAGCTTGGTAGGATAAACATCGGCGGCCGATTAGCCGCTTGACGGCGACGTGGAGGCGGAAATGTTCAGAACCTTGTGCTCTGGAGGAGGAGGTTATCGAGGCGGATGAGGAGGAGGCAAAGGAAATGGCCGGCTTTCTCGGGTTCATGGCCGGACATGGTGGTCGGGTGCCGGCGATTGTTTAGATTATGTTTACAGTAGGTTTTTGTACGGTTTGTGCGAAATATGTGATGAATTTCATCCAGTTTGTAGGAAAAGTTTTTGAAATGTAATGAATTTCATCCGGTAAATTTGAAATTTGCTTTGGTTGCATGAATTTTGTTCGGTTAGTTCATATAGTTGTCGAAAGGTATGCGGGCAGCATTGGATGGCATCCATTAGTGTCCTCGGACAGATGCCGGTGTAAATTTGTGGGCCAGCACTGGAGATGCCCTAACTATCATGCTATAATCGCTGACAGTGCTCCATTATTTGGCAGGGAACAGTTATCCCTCGATCAAAATCAGATCCGTCGTGTTTTGGACTCCTCCCACGTAAGAGTGTAAACTCTTGCTTACATAAAAATGGAGCAAGTGGACGACACTGTAGCACGTCATATCACTCAAACTAGCCCGCCTAATGTGCAGGAAAGCACCGCCCTCGTCATTTTGTTCTGGATTTCTATAGATCGACCGCACGAAAATGTTACACTTTGCAAGTCCAAAA
This sequence comes from Triticum dicoccoides, assembly GCF_002162155.2. Lineage (NCBI taxonomy): Eukaryota > Viridiplantae > Streptophyta > Magnoliopsida > Poales > Poaceae > Triticum > Triticum dicoccoides. The sequence continues at coordinate 331,932,007 of NC_041383.1, read as the reverse complement.
GGAAAACACGACACACTTACGACTCATACACGTCGCACCCCCGATAGTCCGGCTCACATGCCACTCACCAGAGGGGACATGCGTTGTCTCGAAATTTCACTGACATGTGGGACTGTAATTGAATAAACCGTCGATAGCCGAAATCTAATCGCTCGGCGGGCGTCGGCTGAGAAGGGAGAGACGGGGGAGGGAGAAGAGATCGCCCGCCCGCCGCGCACGGACTCCAGACCGCTTCCAAGCCCACTTCTGACCGCCCTGGCCCACCAGAAACCCCCCACCTCCCCATGTGCGCTCCCCCCTCAGACGCCAGCTGCCCGCATACATAGCAAGTAGTACCAGTAAAATACTGGGCTATAAGCCCGCTTATGTGGAGGAGAGAGAGAGGCATTAAGAAAGTCAAGGAGTGGGCCCTGCAAGAGTCCGTCTCTACACGTGCTCCTTGGTATAAAAAACCAATTCTAAAAAAAAGAGGCATAAAAACAATTGTGTCTAAAAAAGGTAAAAAACATTTGAGAGGAAATAGATATAGAGAAAGTGAGAAAAGTTGTAACCTTATAGCCAACCTTATAGTCAACACTATGGTAGTATTACATGAGGAAGGAGGGAGTGGTGCACTTGCCAAGTTCACTGGGCTGCCGTGTTTCACACTCCTCCGTCATAACAGTGGAGACAATAACTTTCATCAAAAATAAACAATGAATACTCGTTGCTCATCCTCTATACTGGAAAGAATACTTTCATTCACCGACATATGGGATGTCGACCATCCTGGTCCACATGTCATGCACAAAATTATCCTGGTCCACCCCGGTCATAGCGCATGCCCAACCTTTCCCACTGTAAGTTGGTCGGACGAAGGAACCATCATGACTTCATTGAATTCCGCTTCTTGAAGAAAACTTACTGTACCCGCAATACTGCTACCACACGCGAAGACTGGATGGCATTGTACCACGTCATATCACTGAAACCCACTAGGCCAAACTAGCCCGCCTAGGTCATCTATTTTGGAACGGAGGGAGTACGTCTCTGTACTGCGATGATTTTGTGTTGTACGTCTCCGTACTTTTCCTATGATTTTCCTACCCTATGAACCAAATGAGGCCTAAATGTATCTATGTCGACTATTGTCTGATCGATCGCTAAGCCTACAATTTTAGGAGCTTGGGCTATTGGCCGATCAACGACGGATAAGTATAAGCGTACCACGAGCTCATCAGCCCCAACATTTCTCTTTGGTGAGTGTTTTGCAAGTACTATAGCTCGCACAGTAGCTAGCCTACTAACACCAAGAATCATCAAACATGCCCTGCTGATATGATAAACAGTTCAAACTTACATCTAAGAATGCCATATATTACATCAAAAGCTGGTGAGGATACATTTGTTTCCATAACTCGGAGTGGGTTTGCATGATTCACTATCAAACAAAAGTAGCAAGTACCGCCCACACAAGACAGTGCACTAGCCCTAAGATAGTTTGATAACACGCATCGCTCTGGTAATTAAACACAGGGCAATGCAAACTACCCTGAAGGATTAGCGTGACCAACTATTTCTTGTCATCGATCTCTCGGGCAATGACCACAGTACAGACAGCGGCATGGGAATCGATCTTTGGGGAGATGTCTACAGGACTGAACACGACATCAGAATCGATCTCTGGGGCGATGTCCATAGGATGGCAGCGGCATCGGAATTGATCTCTGGGGTGATGTCAACAGGACGGATCGCTACATCGAAAACGATCTGTGGGGCGTTGTCCCCTGGACGGGCCGTGACATCGGAATCATCAAGGATGTCCACCGGCGCCTGTACAACCCTAACATATTAGCAAGCACATCAAAAATAATCAAAAACCACAACTATGGTAAGCCATTATTTTTTACCTTGTGCAGCTCACCGGGGGATCCCATCCCTCCGGGGGCCATCTCCTCGTCCTCGATTGGGGCATGACCTTGCCAGGGGAATACTGCTTCTCAACAGCGACTATCTCTTCAAACTTGGCCTTGAGCCTCGCATAGGTGGCCATTAGAGTTTCTGGGGTAGGCACGGTGGGGCCCTTGCTGTTCTTCCAACTTTCTTTGAGGAGTTCGTCCGCCAACATCGTCAACTCTTTGGCCAGTGCTTGTTTCTTGGAGTTCTTCGTCTCCATGGGTTGGCCCGCTAACATGGTCAACTCGTTGGTAGGTGCTCGCTTCCTGGAGATCGCTGTCTCCAGTGGGTTGTCCGCCGACAACTCTTTGCCTAGTGCTCCAGGATCCATCAACGAACTGACAAACAAAAAGCAATCGAAAGGAAACCACGATCACAATGAAAACGGGAAAAGAATAGCCTGTGAAAATCGGTCGGTGCTTCGCAAAAAGAAGATTATTGGAATGAAAATATAGCAGCATCGTTGATTCGCCCACCTTTCCTTCGTCGGTACAGAAGAAAAATGGCAGAAGTGAGTAGCCTGGAGTGAGGTTTTCTTCAAGAAAGGGGAGAAAGGGCTTCAACAAGTGTTCCAGTGAAATGATGGTTGCTTCTACCAGTCCAACTTGGAGGCCACTTTACCACTGCTGGTAAAGGTGTGGGTTTTGTGATATGACGGGTCATGACAGCCACACTGGGTGACCGGTGAGTCTCGACTGTAGCACCTCGCTGTGATTTGGTGGATGGCACGCGGGCCCGGATGATTTGATTTACCGCATGTAGATAGAGCGGCTAGTCATATAGGAGTGCTCAATATTGTGCATCGCGACCAAGGCGGAGAGGAAAATGAGAGAACTACATAATTAATGCATGAGTTTAATTAGGGTAGTTTTGTAAAGTACGAGATACATTCCTCCAATCACAAAATGCCTTGGTTGATGAGATTTGAGATTTGAGCCCTATAAGGGCATCTCCAATGGTTGTAAGATAGTTGTTGGTAGACTTTGCCACATAGGATTTTCGATGATGTCTCATACAATAAATGAGGGAAGAGAGGAAGGTTGTATGTACATGAACCAACACCCCTTGCACAAGCTCCAATGCAGAATGAGAGAGCACCTTACTTATTATCTCACATCCTATTGGGCAAACTAGATACAACGCATTGGAGTTGTTGTATGTTAAGGTGTTGGTTGATGACATGGCATATTTTACCAACAATCTAACATACAAACTGTTGAAGATGCCCTAAACCGGAAGGGAGGGAGTACTACACGCGGTGTAGTCTAGTTAGTTATTGAAATCTCTAGAAAGGCAAATATTCCTTTATGATTTACAGAGTGCAAGTACTAGTACTACAATAGTCATCTCAAATAGCAATTTTATCTCATGCAAGAGCATGGCTATGTGCGTGCTCTAAGGCACCACACCACGCCCCACCCCTACACAATGACTGCCACACAAGCGTTCACAACTACCATGTTCGGGTTGCGCTTGGCTCTTCGCCTCTTCGAGAAGATGAACAATGATGTTACTACTACTTCTACAGTATTGAATCCACTGTTGCATGTCCATCCACCGTGTGCGGGAGGGATAGCGTGTAGCGAAAGCTTCTCCTGGTCCAGCCAGCCACCATGCTCATGCGTGAGGGAGGGATGCGCCTTCATTGACTTATTGCTCCTGCCTTTGTGTCTATGACAGGTGGGCCCAACAGGTGGGTGGCCCACCTGTCATGCAGCCAAAGGCAGGTGCAGTTAAGGCACCGGAGCTCAATCCGTGAGGGAGAGGGCATTGTAGTAATCAAACTTCTCGGTCTTGTACGAGTTGACGCGACACATCAAAGCACTACACTCGATATATTTCAATAATTTGCATTTACCGATGCATTAATTACTCCCTTTGTTCCTAAATATAAGTCTTTTTAGACATTTCAAATGGACTACAACATACGGATGTATGTAGACATATTTTAGAGTGTAGATTCACTCATTTTGCTTCGTATGTAGTCACTTGTTGCAATCTCTAAAAAGACTTATATTTGGAAACGGAGGGAGTACAACGCATGCACGCATGCCGTGACTTTCCTTTTGATACTTGCATGTGTTGATTTGATGCACCTTGCCAAATTTTGACTATAAATTTAACTAACCAAATGTTCATGCATGTCACAAAAAATTACGTGGCTAATTGGATTGTGACTATGTTTGACTTATGTTGCCACATTATTTTTGCCACACTTGCCTAACTTGAGTTGCTCAAATTGTTAGACACACTTTGGCTTGCCTAAGGGAATCTTGCCACACATTTTGTGTCTATGACATGTGGGGTTCACTGCTAATAAAAAAATTCTTGTCTTAGGTGTGGCTAGAACCAAACACCCACCTAACAGCCCCCACACTTTTTGTGGTCAAATTTGCCTAAGGTGAGGTGTGGCAATATGTGGCTGGAAACCAAAAAGGCCCTACATCATTGAAAACTATGTTCAAATACAAATCAAACGATATATTTTTTTATAACATGCACTAACATTTTGTCAATTAAATCTTTGGTCAAAATTTAGCACCAATTACAAAGGGGCCCAATAAATATTGTACTCTCACATTTTGTTTTGAGGATACTCCCACATACTCCCTCAGTTCCCAAATATAAGTCTTTTTAGAGATTCTAACAAGTGACTACATACAAAGCAAAATGAACGAATCCATACTTTAAAATATGTCTACATACATCCGTATGTTGTAGTCCATTTGAAATGTCTAAAAAGACTTATATTTAGGAACGGAGGGAGTAGAAAATATAAATAATAATGCATGTTGGGGCAGCCCATGTTTCCGATAAATTTTAGCCATGGGCTTGTTCACAATTTTTATGAGGGGGTGGTTGTTCATTTAATGGAGGGACTTGTACCAGACTTGAACGATACAAAGTGCGACCTGGCACACCGTAACACCACTTGGAATAAGCGGGTAGCTATCTCAAAAAACAATCAACAACTAAAAAACGGCGACCTGGCACGTACACTATTTTAAACGATTGTTTTGATGGAGTGAAAAAGGAAAACTACCCCACTACGTATATATAGGCCGGAGCCTCCGCACTTGCTTGCTAGGGTTGCTCTATTCACACACTCACATCCTCTCCAGATCTAAACAAGATAACGGTGGTAACCCTGTCTTTCTCCCTTCAAAAAACATTGTCTTTCTATTCTCACTGCTGGTTACAGATCCGGACGTATCCCCCTCCGCCGGTGAAGGGGAGAAGGGGCAGCGTTTAGGCCATCATCGACAGCGAGGGAGGAGACCCACGGTCAGCCGCACCGTTATCTCTGGCCAAGCACCGGCGCGGGAGGTCATCCGATCCCTTCGTCATTGCCCTTGTGTGGGCGGCTCCGGTGTCCCGCCGCCCACCTATCCATATCCCGACGACCATCAGGTATATCTTCCTTTGAAACCGCCTTAGCTCTACTTCCCCAGCTCGCTACATCGCTGCATGTGCATCATTTTCTACCTCTCAGCCCCTCTCGATCGGATGGTCCAACGTCACCTATTTTCTTCTTCTATTGTTAGAGGTAAAGCTACTTCATGGAGTCGAATCTTGTACTTGGTTCAAACAAGAAATAAAGTGGGGGTGGGGGAATTTAGTATGTACATCGGACTTGGTACAAACAGGAAGGAAAGGGGGTGAAAGTAGTACAGACTTGTCATCCAACCGGTCTCTTGGTCGAAAAGGGAAATATAGGGGTAACGTTGTACATAGTGGTATGACCAGGACTAGATTTGTTATCCACACATGGGAGTAGGTGGTTAGAGTGAACAAAAATGGGACCAACCCAGATATGTTTCTTGGATGTTTATTACTCGAGGCAACAAACTATGAATCACCACTTTATGCCCCTATTTAGGTACATGGTGCTGGACTGCCAGTGAACCCACTGTCCGATGCCCTTATACCAAATATTTAGTTGTTCTTAATCTAATGCCCCTGGTAAAATGAAGCCATGCCACTGTTATAAGCCATGACAAGTTTAGCCAAATGTTTTTGCCTGTAATTGTTTGAGACTCTGACTGTTTCCTCTATAGATTTTTTTTGCAAACAGGGATATCCATTTCACTTGGTTGCTGTTGCGAACTTTTGGTGCACTGCATAAAACACTTCTTAAAAGAAGTGACTTTTGTGCTGTTTAACTGGAATGTCAGAATGGAACAGTTGGTTCATTTCAGTGGAACTGCACAAAGGGAGATCTGTGTTCCAATCCTCATCATCCATATTGGCACCATAACCTTCCTTTAGGTAAGAATGATATTTAATGCATGTGTTCATCTCTATTTTGCGACTGCCATGAGAAAATAATGCTATTTTTTACAAGTACACTTGCACTCCCTCACTGACAAAACCAATTCTAAAATAGAAGGCCAATCATGCACTTGGCTTCACCAACTGGTGAGGATAAAGAGAAACAGAGCATGAAGAGGAAGAAGAAGAAGAATAAACAGTGCCAAGGTGATCTTGCTAAAGCCAGAGGCCTCAGTCGAGGCCATTCAAGGGCTCCGTCAACGTCTACCTTACATGTGAGATGATCCTCCAGGGAGCCCTTCCACTTCTGCTGTCTCTCCTGCAAGGTCACTTAATTAATTAGGAGTACTTAAGTACCACTAATTTATTGCTACCTAATTTTCTGTCGGAGTTAAACAAAACTTTAGTAGCACCCTATGCTGAATCATGAACATGTGTATGTTTGTCTATGGAGGTGAATCATGTGGTGGAGCAGGGAGGGAATATTATTTGTGTCATGACATAATAGTGCTATTGTTTTGCATGTCAATTTATTGTCATTGGTTCAATGAGGCAATGTTTTGTGTATTGTCCATCATGAATGTGATGCTACTGTTAGAGTAATATGCTAATGCCTTTCTATCCTTTCTCACTAAGCTAATGAAGGTTTCACCTTGTTCCTACTTGTGCAAACAGGGATCATGTTGTGCCAATCATACATTTTAGTGGAACTACACAAGACAATACAATGAACTGTATCCCAGCCAGTGCTTTAACTCTGCTGGAAGTTCTTGATAATCTTTCGATATAATCTCAGCACTGGTAAACAAGAGTGATTTCAACCATACATTTGAAGTGCACAAAAATATATACTATTGAGTGATTCCAGGGAGTGCTTTATCATCTCTTATGGGACTACATGAATAAGCTTTTTTCCTCGGGTTGGTACGGGCCTAAGGCCTTCATCCATATTAGTTTGCTATCATCTCTATTTGTATTGTGCTACTATCATGAGAAACTCCTTTATCTTTGCACGTTAAAGTTTTGCAACCTATGATACAGGGTAATGCTTTGAGTGTTGAGCTAATTGGCACTGATTAAATAAACTAATACCTCTCTTTAAGCAAGACTACTATGTTGCCAACTTTACCCAGTAAGATAATGAGGGTGCTTCAATTTGTTAGTGTATGTTTCATCAACTAGTCCCACTATTACAGTAATCTCACTCTCTCAATATATGTGCCAACAGAGATGCTCGATTTTGGTGGAACTGCACAAAAACTTTGGGTGCTTCATTGCCTCGACAGCTTCTGTCCTTTCCTGTTAGTCGCTAATCTGGGCTTGCTTCCTTCCTTTGCTATCAGTCGCTTCACTTATCTCGGCTTCCAGTCAAAGGAAATAGTAATTGATATTCTACCTCACACAGGTTGGTACTGGTCTTTATCCTGATTATGTGCTTGTCATATGTATTGGTAATTTGGTATTGTGCTACTGTTTGCCGATTTTATAGAGTAACTTGGAGCCTGAACTCCCAGGCAAATCATTACATTGGGTGATGTCAGTAGAACTGCACAAAAGGACCAGATGGATAGATACTTATGTTGCTGCTATGTACTCCAAAGTTCACTCATACAAGCATCAATGTTGACAAGAAAAAGTGCCTATATTCATTCAAGTATCAACCAGCGTCAACCATTTGTCAAACTCCAAGTATTAGGAGAGTGAACGCCAAAAATATTGCTTGGCGCATAGCCCAGAAAAACACAGTCCAGTCTTTGGTCCCAACTAGTGCCTTTTGGTTATCGGCAGATATGGTAGTGAACTGTATGGCATGGAGTCTAAAGATTCCAGACAAGTTGGTTGACGTGTATATTCATCTGGCACTTAATTAGTCTGCACGCCAAGGATGCTCCATTTCAGTTGAACTGCACACAAAAATTGGGTGGTTCATTTTCTCAACCCCCTCCTTTCTTGTCTGCAATGTAGAATTGTGTCGAGCTACATGACCAAGATGAGCCAGTAAAGTAGTTGGATGAAAGTAGCGGCTAAGTTGCTCAAACCTCCCTCGGCACGAGGCCACTATTTGAGGATAAACCTACAAGCAAAGTTCAGATTGTCTGTGCTGCCTCTTATGTACTCGAAAGTTTACTCGTACAAGCATTAACTTTAGCAAGAAGTACCTCCGACTGAACACCATTTACCAGTCTGTACCCTAGGTAATTAAAGTTCATACATGGATGATATTGGCTGCGATCTCAATCATTTGCATGCATAAACATACTGAACATGTGTATATCTGAATCTCTTTGTGAATTATCTATGAATATTGTCGTGTGATCTATCAATCATTTGGATGCATAGACATGCTGAACTTGTGTATAAATGAATCTTTTGAGTTGTTGATTTTGAATGTTGGCTATGAATATGAACGTGTCTTGTGAAACTGAGTTTGATACGAATGTTTAACTTTTCTGTTGCACTTGTGTGTGAACTTGTTAGTATGCCTACTATGGGATATGTGACGTGTGGGTGTCAACGACACACCTTCCCGAGAGAAATCGCACTTGCTTTGTTAGGGTAGCAACGGCGCATCAACTCTTTTTAATCTTTTTGCTCTATCTTCCCCCTCCCCCGTTCAACCCCTGTCGTAATGTTTTTGGCCTCAAAACAAACATAGTATTGTGTTGTTTTTGGGGCTTGATGAAAAATCGAGTGCTGGTTTCTATAGGTTGGCCCGCCCAACAAATGGGTTGCTGGTCCACCACGGACTGGGAGGCTAAAAATACAAGTTGTATGGTGCAGAGGCAAGTAAAAAACGCCATCGAGAGCCATCCACTGAAGAATAAAAAATCGCTCCTGATGTGCTTCTTCAGTCGCGCCGCCGGCCCCCTCTTTAATCCAGTTCGCTCAGGGATCTAGCTGGTATCATATTTTTCCAGAGGGCTAACAAGTATTAGCTAGGTCTGGGTTTTGTTTTTTAACATGCGTAGCCCACGGCATACGGAGACAGTGGTTTCAACTTATTTTTTGAGGTCCACACTGGCCTATGGGCTTTTTCTTAAAGATCGTCAGCCCAATGTATTTTTTTAATGAAACGCAGATCTGTGTTCTATTTATCTATATATAAGAATAATAATGTTGTGTCCAATTTATGTTTTCCCTTCTAACCACATTATATATATTTATATTATTACTATTATCGTATATTTTATACAGACTTATATATACATTATAAAAACATCCCACGTGTTATTAACTTATAAAAGTAAATGTTGAATAGAAGTTGGCAAGGAAATTCCTGGTTGTTTTTGACTCACGGGCGAGGAAAATCCTGGTGATTGCGTAAAAAAGCTTGCGAAGATTTTAAGGACCAATGTAACAATAACGTGCTCATTTTATTTTTGAGCAATAACTCGCTAATTTGTTAATTTTATATATAAAAATGTGTCTCTTCGGTTTATTTTTTGATATTAATTGCTCTTCTAACTTAACATTATATATAGAACGAGCCCAGCTAATTCGTGTATTTCAAGAAAGTGCAAATGGGCTGGGATTTCTGAGAATATATAAATGGGCCGCATTGACGCGAAATTATCTGTTCACCCAGCGCAGCAAATGGACTGTACATTCTAGAAAACATGAGTTAAATATATGCCACATTTTTGCAGGCTGACATGTGGGCCAATAGGTCGAAGCCTACACAAGGTGTGGTCAACTTGGTCAACAAATGATTATGACATCCACAACCATTGGATTTATATCCAATAGCCGGCATGCACCTTCAATCTCTCGTCTTCTTCCTCTAGCATCACCGGGACCGCCTGGTCCGGCCTCCAGCGGCTAGCGGCTCTGCTTAGCACGCATCGCTATGAAGTGCTACCCCAGCGCCGGCCAGGCTATCCCTCCACCCTATTCTCCACCGACTACAGCCCCACGCCACACCAGGACCAGTTATAACCCTTCTCCTCCTCTCAATCTGCGACTCCACTACCACGTCTTCCCATCTTCGGGTCATTCCCGTCTGGGGCCTCGCTGTCATCCATCGTCTCGTTGCGCTCGGTGCGGCGCGGTCAACAAACGAGAGTCATTGGAAGAGGACTGTACGTGGAGAGCCTGACGGCTGGGACCTACGAGGTCCATAGTCGCACGCAAGGAAAGTTCCTCCTTATTAAGCTGAAAAAAAAGTTTCCACCCCCTGATAGTTGGGACCCACCGGCTGTATCTTCGCATAGAAGGAAGTGTCTCCTTGTTATGCGAAAAAAACTATTCCTCCCATTGACAGCTGGGAACCGTAAGATTTGGTGGCTGACTTGTGGGCCTACTAAGCGGACATGTACGGAGGGCTTTGTCAACTTAATCAACAAATGATTCTGGCAACTGGACCGTTGGATGTTAATCCAAAAGCCGTGCTCCTTCTTCAACCTCAGTTCTTGCTCCTGTCTCCCGTGGGCGGCACCGCGGCAGTGCTGCCGCACACCCGAACTAGTCAAGTTTCCCACTCCTCTCCATCTGCGATTCCACTGCCGCGTCTTCCCCATCTCTGGGTTGTTCCAGTCTGGGGCCTTGCCATCTTCCACCGGCCTTGGTGCGCTCGGCACGGTGTGGTCAACGTGGTCAACAAACGAGAGTCATCGGAAGATGACTATACGTGAGAGGCTGACAGTGGGGACGCACCACGCCCATGGAAGCATGCATGAAAATGCATCCTTTTTACCCTGAAAAATAATGTTTTCTCCCCCTGATTGCTGGGACCCACCAGCTATATCTTTGCACGCAAGGAAGTGCATCCATATTACGGGCAAAAAAACGATTCGCCCCCTGAATGCTGGGACCCACCAGCTACATCTTCGCACGCAAGGAAGTGCCTGTCAGTCCGGACCCACCTGGTCGAAGCATACGTAGCATTGTCATTCTGGTTGCGAATGTGTACGTACTACTGGTTGATGTAGAGGCACGCACGTGTCATAGTAGAGGCACACACGTGTCGTAGTAGAGGTGCGCAATGTACACGTACATACAGCGGCTAGGTTGCAAGAAAGTAAATATGGCCACATATGTACATACAGGCGGGGTCTCGAACGCCTACTCGCGCATACTTACAGCCAGGGCTCGTGTACATGGCTGGGTCGAAACGGAGAAACTGGTCATCGTCGTGTTCATGGGGAGGCAACAGAATGTGTCGTGTTCATCGGGAGGCAATGGAGCCCGTGCTGTTCATCGGGAGCCAACCGGCTTGGACGGAACAGCCGATGGAAACGAGGCCTGGCGTACCGTAGAACGGAGGAAACGACCTTGTGTTTGACTGGCCACGGCTGAAAGGTGATCCTGTTCATCAGGAGGGGTGTGGCATACCGCAAAACAGAGGAAACAGACTTCTGTTGGACCTCCTACGGTCAACACGGGGTCGTGTTGATCGGGAGGGGTGTGGCGTACCGCAAAATGGAGGAAACAGACTTGTGTTGGAGCGCTACGGTCGAAACGGGGGTCCTGTTCATCGGGAGGGGTCTGGCGTACCGCAAAACGGGACTCCACGGGATACTGTCTATCTCCACCGTTGACCTCCTCCAGCCTCCACAGGCTACTGTTCATCCACCATCGACCTCCTCCAGCCTCCACCCGCGACTGTTCATCCACGGGCTCCTGTACATCTAGCCTCCATAGCGCACTCCACCACCGGCTACTGTTCAACTAGCCCTCTCCACGGGGTCCTGTTCAACCACCCCTCCACGGGCTACTGTTCATCCAGCCCTCCACCGGCTACTGTTCAAGCAGCCCTCCACGGGGTCGTCCTGTTCATCCAGCCCTCCACGGGGTCCTATCCATCCACCCCCAATCGGCTCGATCGGTGTCCTGTTCATCCAGAGGCAACACCACGGGGTCCTACTCATCCACCCCCACCGGGAACTGTTCATCCAAACCCCCCAACAACGCTCATTGTTCATCAAGGGAAGGAGGCAACAGGGTTCGACCGGCTTCAGTTAGCAGCAGTAACGAAGCAATCACTCGGGTTTAGTTAACAGCAAGGGATCAATCGCTCGGGTTCAGTAACGTAGCTAGTGCAATCGCTCGGGTTCAGTTAGAGCCCAATGCCTCGCTCGGGTTCAGTTAGAGCCCAACAGCTCGCACACACGCGCGTACGTGTACGAGAGAAACGCGCATCCCTCGGCCCCCGACCACCCACCGTAACCGGGAACTCCCCGAAATTTTCCTCGCCCTCGCTTCTACCATGGTTTTTTCTGTCATGGCTGGCCCAAAGAATGTCATGCAGCTGCGTCTCCGGACCGCTCAGGACAAAAAGGCCATTTTCTGTCATGATTTTTTGTCATAGAAGTAGGAGCCCACCACATCTATGATGATACCGGGTTTTGTCACAATTATCATCATAGGAGTGTCATAGGCATGACACAAAAAATCCGTTCAGCCCAAAATGTCACGGATGTGTCTTTTTTGTAGTGAAAGTACACTAGTTATTGTTAAAAAAATGAAACGGCATGTTAACTGCAATATCCTTAACAACAACCAAATATCATAATTCATAGTGGTATTGTTGAAACTATTATTGATGAAATTGAATTACATGGCAAATAGTTGCACATATAGAGCATCACATTGTGAAGAACTGAAATAAACAAAGCATAAGGCCATCTCTAGCCGATCCTTTAAAAGTTAAAGGACTAAAACCCTTAGTGGATATATATATATATATATATATATATATATATATATATATATATATATATATACCAGCAATATTTGGCCGTTTCTAGTCGATCCCCTAAACTTAATGTTGTAAACTTCAATTTGATCAAGTTCAAAGCAGGTTCAACCAAAAGTAGCATGCATTCAAACATAAACATATATAGTTTTGCATAACGGAACATAAAACATAAATTTAAACTAAGTTAAACTACCTTCAGTCAAAGTAGAGGTCGAGCCAATCCTTCCTCATCAGGTACGGTGTGCCACGAGCCGGGTCCGGGCCGGTACCATCACCGGGGTCGTTGCGAAAGGCACTCCTCCACTCGTCAACGTCGATCTCCTCGTCCTCTCCGCCCACCTCGACGCCCTCCGTGCTGCCATCCTCGCCGCCTTCGACCTCGTCATTGGAGGAGAGCGCAATAACCTCGCTACCCTCCTCGCCGCCTTCGACCTCGTCATCAGAGGAGAGTGTGATAACCTCGCCGCCCTCCGCACCATCAAAGATCACCCGCTCCACCTCCACAAGCTCCGGGTGCTGCCGGCGGAGCTCTTGCATGTAGGCCTCATCGGGAGCCTCGGCCTCGAGGAGCTCCCACACCTCGCGGTCCTCCCGCGCCATAGCCGAGCTCACCACCCCTGGCTCCGGAAGAACAAGGTGGACCGGACATGTGTCGAAGGGGAAACTGAGCCTAGCCGCCGCACCGTGGTAGCGGATCTGCCAGCGGTCGTACTCCATGGCCGCGAGCTTGGCCGTGTGGAAGCTACCGAGCCACCGGCGGGTGTGGGTTCCCCGATCTATAATCTTGGCGACCCACGTCCCCCAATGCCGCTGCCAGACCCCGAGGTATGACCTCCTCGGTTGCCAGGTCCGGGGGAGGACGGGGAAGTCCTTGAACCGGCGTAGGGGCGAGCGGCGAGCGGATTGGGGGACCAGCGATGGCAGATCAATAAAGAGCCCGCAGAGGACGACGGGAACACCTCGGTAGCCACCTCTCTAGCGTCGGGCGAAGAGGCCGCGACAAACCTCTCTTGGGCGATTGGCTCCTCGAGCTCCCCGGCACACATGCAGAGGTTGAGGATGCAGGCGACAGCGACCTACCAATGGTTACGGGGGTGGTGTGTGTCGGTGAGAGGAGGTTTTGGGGAGTGTGTGGTGTGTGTGGAGTGATGTCTACTACGCAACTTTATTCTTGTAGACACGTTTTGGGCCACCAAACGCAGAGTTATGGAGGACAGTAGCAATTTTCCCTCAAGTGGATGACCTAAGGTTTATCAATCCGTGGGAGGCGTACGATGAAGATAGTCTCTCTCAAGCAACCCTGCAATCAAATACAAGAAATCTCTTGTGTCCCCAACACACCCAATACAATAGAAAATTGTATAGGTGCACTAGTTCAGCGAAGAGATGGTGATAAAAGTGTAGTATGGATAGTAGATATGAGTTTTTGTAGTGCGAACAATAAAAGCAGCAAGGTAGTAAATGATAAAGCGGACCACAAACGGTATTGCAATAATGGAAAATGAGGCCTAGGGTGCATAATTTCACTAGTGCAATCTCTCAACAATGCTAACATAGTTGGATCATATGATTATCCCTCAAAGTGCAATAAAGAATCACTCCCGAGTTCCTATTAGCGGAGAACAAAAGATATAAATTGTTTGTAGGGTACGAAACCGCCTCAAAGCTATTCTTTCCGATCAATCTATCCTAGAGTTCATACTAAAATAACAGCAAGCTATTCTTTCCGATCAATCTAATCAAGAGTTCATACTAAAATAACACCATGTGATGCATATCAACCAACTCTAATGTCACCTAGATACCCCAATCACCGCGAGTACCCATGAGTTAATTATACGATATGTATCAAACAATTTCAGATTCATAATACTCAATCCACACAAAGAACTACAAGGAGACCCCAAAGTTTCTATCAGAGAAAAGATAATGAAAACGTGCATCAATCCCTATGCATAGATTACCCCAAAGTCACATGGGAATCCGCAAGTTGAGTGCCATAACATATATCAAGTGAATCAAAATAATACCCCATTGTTACCACAGGTATTCATATGCAAGACATATATCATGTGTTCTCAGATCTAAACATTCAATCCGACAAGACAAAACTTCACAGGGTAAAGACTCAATTCATCACAATAAGTGTAGAGAGGGGAGAAACCTCATATGATCCATCTATGTTAACAAAGCCCATGATATATCAAGATCGTGACATATGAAGATAACGAGAGAGAGATTAAACACATAGCTACTGGTACAAATCCTCAGCCCCGAGGGTGGACTACTCCCTCCTCATTGTGGTGGTCGTCGGGATGATGAACATGGCTACCGGAGATGATTCCCCCCTTCGACAGGGTGCCGGAACGGGGCATAGATTGGTTTTTGGTTGCTACAGAGGCCTGCGGTGGCGGGACTTCTGATCTAGGGTCTCCCCAAGGGTTTTCGGAATATTTGGGATTTTATAGGGCGAAGAAGGGGTACGGGAGGCCACCGAGGTGGGCACAACCCACCAGGGCGCACCTGGGGGCGCGCCCTGGTGGGTTGTGCCCCCCTCGGGGCACCCCCCCCCCCTTGGTGCTGCTCTGGTCCAATGGTTCTCTTCTGGTCCATAAAAAATCCACAAAAAGTTTTGCGGTGTTTGGAGAACTTTCATTTCTGCACAAAAAACAACACCATGGTAGTTCTGCTGGAAACAGCGTCAGTCCGGGTTAGTTCCATGCAAATCATACCAAAACCATATAAAATTATTGTAAACATGGCATGAATACTTCATAAATTATAGATACGTTGGAGATGTATCAGCATCCCCAAGCTTAATTCCTACTCGTCCTCGAGTAGGTAAATGATAAAAGAAATAATTTATGAAGTATGAATGCTAGCAAAGTGCACAAGTTTGATCAATGGAAGTTTCAATCACTTTTCATAGCATCATAACAGCAATTCTTTCTTATAAAACTTCTCATGTTATAGTAGCAACCAATTCACATGTTAAGGTTCAAACAATGAATTCTCTTAAAACTCAACAACCTATGTTCTCAGTCACCAAGCAATTGTAATTCAACTTATTCAACAGAGTTTAAGTAAGAGCTCAGCATACTCAACCAACATATAGTCTTCTATGATTGCTAACACTCACCACATACACACGATCAAAACATTTCAACCGGACACATAGAAAGATACAGGCTCATAGTTTCACCTCCCAACGTATACATCTGAAGGGTGATGTCAACAATAATAACTCATGCTACCCATATTCAACTGGACATACATGCCTAGATCTTTCCTCACCACATGATGATTGCCAAAGAGAAAAATAAAAAGGAATAGAGAGAAAAACTTTGACTATTTGCATAAAAGTAAATACATAAACATAAAGAGAGGCCCTTTGCGGAGGCAGAGGTTGCCATTCGTGTATTTGTTTGTATGCTCAACCCCTTAGTGCAAAAGAACGTCACATTATATTTCCCCATATGATAGCAACCTTTATTATGTAGTATGTCGCTTTTATTCTTTGCCATCACAAGTTCGTACAACGCTCAATTTGCTCTTACACTAAATGATCTAACACTTTTAGAAGCAATTTTTATTGCCTTATTGCACCGATGACAACTTACTTGAAGGATCTTGCTCAATCCTTAGGTAGGTATGGTTGACTCTTGAAAACAAGATTTGGGTTTAAGGGTTTTTTGGATGCACAAGTAGTATCTCTACTTGGTGCAGAATTTTTGGCTAGCAAAGATGGGGGGCAAGCATCCCATGTTGAAGGATCTATGACAATATAACTTTTTTGCGAATATGAACAAGCATAAATTATTACGTTGTCTTCCTTGTCCAATGTCAACAATTTTGTCATATAATATTTTGATGGGGGCTCACAATCACAAAAGATTTTCAAGATAGTGTATTTGCACATGAAAGTTCTCTTCCTTATACTAATTATTCGTCAATTGCTTGTATGACCAATATTGTGATTGTCAAGCTTCAAAAGCTTTCACTTTCTAAACCCAATGTGAAGCCACTACTAGGCATGATATGATTTCAACTTCATGACATTCAATTTATTCAACAAAGTACTCATATGATAAAATTGAAGCACGAGAGTAAATGACAAGCTACAAAAAAGATATAAGTGAAGATCAAGTGAGTAGTTATGTAAATGGGTAGCTATTTGACGACTCTCTCTTATTTAAAAACTTTCAGATCTAAGTAATTTATTAAAACAGCAAGAAAATGAAAATAAAATGACATTCTAAGAATAGCACAACTCATGTGAAGAAGCCAAAACTTAGGCTCAACCGATACTAACCGATAATTGTTGAAGTGGAAAGGTAGGATGCCTATCGGGGCACCCCCAAGCTTAGATGCTTGAGCTTCTTCAAATATTATCTTGGACTTCCTTGGGAATCCCCAAGCTTGAGCTTTTGTGTCTCCTTAATTCTTCTCATATCACGGTTTTCCTAAATCTCAAAAGCTTCATCCACACAAAACTCAACAAGAACTCGTGAGATAAGTTAGTATAAACCAATGCAAAAACCTTATCATTCTCTACTGTAGCAAGTCACTAAAATTGTTATTCAACATTGCATACTAAATAACTCTGCATATTTAATACTCCTATCCTCAAATATAATCATTAAACAAGCAAATATATGCAAACATAACAGCAATCTGCCAAACCAATACAAGCTGTAAAGCATGCAAGAGTATCAATACTTTTTAAACTCCAAAAATTAAGAACAAAATACCACCCTGTAGAAAATTTATCAGATCTTATTTTGAAAAAAGTTTCAACATTTTATCACATTCTGACTTTTCAAGGGAATTTTTGCAACAGCGGTAAACTTTCTGTTTTCAAACAGCAACAAGTAGACTTTCAAAATAGGCATGGCAAAGGCTATACTTGACATTTTTATTGAAATACAAGATGTAAAACATTATTATAAATAACAGAAAGAAAATCCTAACAAAATAAAATGACGCTCCAAGCAAAACACGTATCATGTGACGAATGGCAACATGGCTCCAAGTGAGGTTACCGATAATGTTGGAGACGAAATAGGGGATGCCTTCCGGGGCATCCCCAAGCTTAGTTTCTTGGATCTTCCTTGAATATTACCTTGGGGGTGCCTTGGGCATCCCCAAGCTTAGGGTCTTGTCACTCCTTATTCTCCTCATATCGACATTTCACCCAAAACTTGAAAACTTCAATCACACAAAACTTAACGGAACCTTGTGAGATAGGTTAGTATGATAAAGAGCAAACCATTTCACTTTTGGTACTGTCACAGACAAGATTCATAATTGTTTCCACACAATGCCTACTGTAGCATATAATTTCTATAATTTATATTGAGCAATATAGGCAATAGAAACTAGGAAACAAGCAAACTATGCATTGAAAACAGAATCTGTCAAAAACAGAACAGTCTGTAGTAATCTGTACTCAAACCATACTTATGCTACTCCAAAAATTATTAAAAAACTATGACCACGTGAAAAATTTGTTTATTAATCTTCTGCAAAAAGAATCAACTCAAAATCACTCTTCTGTTAAAAATGAAAGTTATTTTTGTGAGTGCAAAAGCTTCTGTTTTTCAGCAAGATCAAATCAACTATCACCCAACATGATCCCAAAGGCTTTACTTGGCACTTTATTGAAACAAAACAATAAAACATGATTACTACAGTAGCATAATCATGTTAACACACAAAAACAGTAGATAAAAGTGTTGGGTTGTCTCTCAACAAGCGCTTTTCTTTAATGCCTTTTAGCTAGGCATGATGATTTCAATGATGCTCATATAAAAGATAAGAATTGAAACATGAAAAAGAGCATCATGAATCACATGGTAAGCACATTTAATCCTAACCCACTTCCTATGCATAGGAATTTTGTGATCAAATAATTCATGGGAACAATAATCAACTAGCATAGGAAGGCAAAACATGCATAACTTCAAAACTTTCAACACATAGAGAGGAAACTTGATATTATTGAGATATGTAAAAGCATATGTTCGTCTCTCATAATAATTTCCAGTAGCATCATGAAGAAATTCAACAATATAACCATCACATAAAGCATTATTTTCATGATCCAAAAGCATAGAAAATTTATTACTCTTTATGGCATACATGTCATCATAATAATCATCATAGATAGCAACTTTGTTCACATCATAGTCAATTGAAACCTCTTCCAAAATAGTGGATGTATCACTAAATAAAGTCATGACCTCTCCAAATCCACTTTCGTCAATATTGTAATAAGATTCAACACCCTCCAAAATAGTGGGATCACTACTACCTAGAGTTGACACTCTTCCGAACCCACTTTCATCATTGTAATCATCATAATAAATTTTCACATCAAATCTTGGGGGACTAAAAACATCATCTTCCTCAAATATAGCATCCCCAAGATTGTGGCTTTGCATATCATTAGCATCATGGATATTCAAAGATTTCATGCCAACAACATTGCAATCATGCCCATCATTCAAAGATTCTATGACAAACATTTTACAGCATTCTTCTTCTAACTATTGAGCACAACTTTCCGATCCATCATTTTCGAGAATGATATTATAAAGATGATCAATGATATGATGCAACCTCATTCCATTTTTATGTAGTTTTCTTTTATAAACCGAACTAGTGATAAAACAAGAAACTAAAAGATTCAATTGCAAGATCTAAAGATATACCTTCAAGCACTCACCTCCCCGGCAAGGCGCCAGAAAAGAGCTTGATGTCTACTACGCAACTTCATTCTTGTAGACAAGTGTTGGGCCTCCAAATACAGAGTTTTGTAGGACATTAGCAATTTTCCCTCAAGTGGATGACCTAAGATTTATCAATCCATGGAAGGCGTAGGATGAAGATAGTCTCTCTCAAGCAACCCTGCACTCAAATATAAGAAATATCTTGTATCCCCAACACACCCAATACAATAGCAAATTGTATAAGTGCACTAGTTCGGCGAAGAGATGGTGATAAAAGTGTAGTATGGATAGTAGATATGAGTTTTTGTAGTGCGAATAATAAAAAAACATCAAGGTAGTAAATGATAAAATGGAGCACAAACGGCATTGCAATAATGGAAAATGAGGCCTAGGGTGCATACTTTCACTAGTGCAATCTCTCAACAATGCTAACATAGTTGGATCATATGGTTATCCCTCAAAGTGCAATAAAGAATCACTCCCGAGTTCCTATTAGCAGAAAACAAAAGATAGAAATTGTTTGTAGGGTACGAAACCACCTCAAAGCTATTCTTTCCGATCAATCTATCCTAGAGTTCGTACTAAAATAACAACAAGCTATTCTTTCCGATCAATCTAATCAAGAATTCATACTAAAATAACACCATGTGATGCATATCAACCAACTCTAATGTCACCTAGATACCCCAAAGTCACTGCGAGTATCAATGAGTTAATTATATGATATGTATCAAACAATTTCAGATTCATAATACTCAATCCACACAAAGAACTACAAGGAGACCCAAAATTTTCTATCGGAGAAAAGATAATAAAAACGTGCATCAAACCCTAGGCATAGATTACCCAAAGTCACCTCGGGAATCCGCAAATTGTGTGCCATAACATATATCAAGTGTGTCACATCCCTAGCTGCTGGTAGTGCTCTAGGCTAGCTTCATGTGTGCATCATGTCTATATTTTCGAAACTTGAACTGAGGAATTTTGGAAGCCTCAAAAACTTAAATAAAAGAGGGGCAAAAACCCTAGAAATCTCATTCATTGCTCCAAAATGCTCTTCTTAAATGTTTGATAATTTTGGTAAGGGTTCTGGTCCCAACCAAAATATTGAACATTTTTAAGGAATTATTTTTGGGACTTTGGATTTAATTCATTAGCTATTTGAATTTGAATTATATTCATATAATTAGAATATAATTTCAAATACCCCTGAAATATTTTATAAGCTTTTGGAAGAGTCCATCTAGCAATATAAAATATTCAGAGGAGTTTTTGGCATTGTTTGAATTATTTTAAATTCAAAACAGTGGCAAAATAAATTAAATAAAACAAAACAGAAATAAAAGACAGAGGAGAGAAACCTTACCTGGACTTACCTCTGCAGCCCACCAGGCCCACCTGGCCAGCCCAGCCCATCTCCACCCCCCCCCCCTGTCGTCTTCCTCCCTGCCAGGAGGACAGACACCGCGACGCCGCCGCGCGCGCCACCTCCTGCTTCCCCTGGCCACCTCCTGCTTCCTCCCCGAGCCCTCTAACGACGCCACGGAGTCGTCCCCGACCGCTATCCCTCTCTCTGCTCGCTCTGGCTCTCTCCCTCTCTCGATTTGGAGCACCACCGAGAGCCACCGGAGGGCGCCGCCATCGCATCCATAGCCACCGGCCACCCCTCGCCCTTCCGATGAGGAGCTCCGTCCCGACCCCCTGAAGCTCCACCACGACGCATGCGACGCCGGGTGCCCTGTAGCCACGCCATCACCGCCATCTCCATCGCCACGGCCGGCAATCGCCGCCGTTCAATTCGCCGCCGACATGACGTCCCCGAGCCCACTTAGCGTCTCGTCCGACTCCCCGTGAGCTCCTCTTCTCTTCCCCTCACTCCGCGCACTTGATTTCGTCCCCTAGCTCCATCTTCCACCACGGCCGAAGCTCGCCGCCGCCGTGCCTCGTCGCCGTCGTGGCCAGAGCCACTGGAGCTCCCACCTGAGTGCACCATCGTGCTCAGAACGTCTCCACGAGCCCGTTGCCTGCCGCAGCTCGCCCTCTCGTGCCCCCTAGTGGTCGCCCGTGTCTCACCCGAGCTCCGGCGGCCGCAAGCGAGCTCGCCGCCGTCGACTCCGGCCACCCCAGGCCCGGAGACCACGATCATCCGACGCGCCATCGCTCCAGCTCTCCGTAGAGCCAAAGGGTGCACCGAACAGTGCAGTATAGACGAAACCCGAGCCACCCCGGTGCGTCTCCGCCGCGTTTTGGGTCGTCACCGGCGAAACTCCGGCGACTGCCGATGTGGCACGCTTAATTAGTGTTAATGACCCAACTATTAAACCCACAGCCACTGACAGTGGGCCCCCACCCCTGGTCAAACCCCAGTCAGCGCTGGGTTTGACCGGGATTAGGTCCTGTGTCACTGACGTGTGGCCCCCACACGTCAGGTTTGACCCGAGCCAGTCCAGTTGACCTGCTGACGTCATCATGACGTCAGGCTGATGCAGTAATTGTTTTCTGGAGTTTTTAAATTAATCAGAAATGATTTATTAATTTCAGAAAATGCCCTAAACTTCAATAAATCATAGAAAATTAACCGTAACTCCAAATTAAATAATTTATATATGAAAAATTATCAGAAAAATTCAAGGAATCCATCTGTACCATTTTCATGCATGTTAGAACAACTTATAGCTGCTGTTTAGCACAAATCAATTAAATGGCATTTGAATAATCACATATGGAGTTTAAATTTGAATCTTGTATTCAAACCAACTTCATTTAATCTGTTGCTAGTTGCATTAGCTCAAAACACATTCATTTTGCCATTTCATGATCATGCATCATATTGTGCATTGCATTGATTGTGTTCCCTTCTGTGTTGCCGGTAATTGTCCCCTCTCGATAGACGTGATACCGATGATGTGATCGTTGACACTGATGAAGACTCAATGCTATCTTCAGAAGTGCCAGGCAAGCAAAACCCCCTTGTTCATTCCGATACAATCCTACTCTCTCGCTCCTGCTCTCTTTTACTGCATTAGGACAACACCGATTCATCTGTTACTTGCTGCGGTAGCTGAACCCCCTTTATCCTTTGCATGACCTGTCATTGCCACAGTAAATAGATGAAACCCACTAGCATGAGTAGGAGTTGTTTGAGCCCTGATGTGCCTACTCATTCATGCTTGTTTGTCATGCCTGCTACTGCTTAGAGTTGAGTCAGGTCTGATTCATCGAGGATGAATCAGAGGTGTGTGAACATGTCCTACTATGTGTGAGCTAGGTGTGTGAACACGATTTGGTAAAAGGTGTCGGTGAGAGGCCATGTAGGAGTACATGGTGGGTTGTCTCATTGAAGCCGTCCTTAGGAACTGAGTTCTGTGTTTGTGATCCATGATTCAGCTACTACCATGCATTGGGCCCTGAAATATGACCCCGCTCGACTTCTTATTCACCCTAGTCCTCTGTCCAGGAGTTGCAAGTAGTTTCTGGTGTTTGTAGTATGCTGGAGGCCGTGGACAGCGCTGACCGTAGG
>NC_041383.1:331886631-331908842 GCF_002162155.2 Triticum dicoccoides | reverse complement strand
ACCGTAGGGGTGGGCTGTGATGCGGTAGGCACGTGGCCGGGTAAACCGGGCACCCGTTTGGTGTCACGGAACCCTGTTCACATCGTTTGGGGCTGTGAGCGAAACTCCGGCCGGATCTCCTCATGGATGGAACCCGAATAGGCGATAAACCTGGACTAGAGACTTGAGTGTTTAGGTAGGTCGTGGTCTACACCCACGTCGGCTTTCGCTTGAAGTCTGCCGAGCACATGTCGTGTGCAGACGCTAAGTGGTGGAAACATGTATGAAGAAGTACACCCCTGCAGGGTTAACATCATCTATTTGAATAGCCGTGTCCGCGGAAAAGGACTTCTGGGTTGCTTATATCAGTTCATAGACAAGTGAAAGTGGATACTCTAAAATACGCAAGATAAGCATGAGTGCTATGGATGGCGTTCTCGTAGGGAGACGGGAGCGGATCCATAGTGGTGTATTTATATGGTGAATATGTGGACTCGTGTGCGCCACCTCAAAAGAGTTACATTGCAGTCGTAGTTTAGGATAGCCACCGAGTCAAAGCTGGTTTGCTGCAGTTAAACCCCACCATCCCCTTGTTGAAAATGATGCATATGTAGTTAGTTCTGATGTAAGTCTTGTTGGGTACATTTGTACTCACGTTTGCCTATTTTATGTTTTGCAGAGAGATTTCGGTCTCGCTAGTAGTACCGCGTGGACTTCGACGTTTAGCTTGTTACCTCAGCTACGATCTTGTGCCCCGGCAGGATCTGGTAGATAGTCAGGCTTCTCAGCCTTTTTCAGTTATAGATGTCTGTACCCAGACATGATAGCTTCCGCTTGTGCTTTGACTTGTATGCTCTGATTGTTGGGTCATGAGACCCATGTTTGTAATATCTCGCTCCTCGGAGCCTATTGAATAAATTACTTGAGTCGTAGAGTCATGTTGTGATGCCATGTTGTATTTGCACATATCGAGCATATTGTGTGTATGCTATTGAAATGCTTGGTATGTGTGGGATCTGACCATCTAGTTGTTTATCTTTAGTAGCCTCTCTTACCGGGAAATGTCTCTAGTGTTTCCACCGAGCCATGGTAGCTTGCTACTGCTCCGGAACACTTAGGCTGGCCGGCATGTGTCCTTCTTCGTTCCTGTGTCTGTCCCTTCGGGGAAATGTCACGCGATGAATATCGGAGTCCTGTTAGCCCGCTACAGCCCGGTTCACCGGAGTCCTGCTAGCCCAGTGCTACAGCCTGGATTCACTCGCTGATGACCGACACGTTCGATGCTGGGTCATGAATGCCTGTCCCTGTAAGTCTGTGCCACTTTGGGTTTACGACTAGCCATGTCAGCCCGGGCTCCTTATCATATGGATGCTAGCGACACCGTCATATACGTGTGCCAAAAGGCGCAAACGGTCCCGGGCTAAGGTAAGGCGACACCCGTGGGAATACCGTGCGTGAGGCCGCAAAGTGATATGAGGTGTTACATGCTAGATCGATGTGGTATTGAGTCGGGGTCCTGACAGCGTTGGTATCAGAGCTTGACTGCCTGTAGGATTACCAAGCCAAACTGGTCGAAGTTGAGTCTAGAAATTCTTTAGTTATATAAGGGAATTGATTGTGGGATGGAACGTAAGGCTCTTTTTACTCCTTATACCTTATGCCCTTCTGATCTGAGTCATCTTATCTTTCCTACGGGGATTAAGAACTAGGCTATCTCTTCTTGCTATTAGGACCACGTGTTACTAATCAGTAGACTTATAAGATTGTTGGATTTAAGTCTAGTTCAGTTCCTACTACTTCCGTATGTTAATTGTTGATCTCGGAACCTTGATATTGTGCTTCTGAGTGGTTATGCCACCATTTTGTAGTATGTCTCAAAATTTTTTGAGCATTTATAGCCGTTATGCTATCCGAGTCATCCCAGGTTTCTAAATAGTCTAATGCATTTGCAAAATCCTTTTCCTCTGGTTTCAATGTCTTTTAGGCCAGGTTAATCACACAAATTGTTGAGTTGAGGTACTCTACTGCCTCGACCTTTATGTTGGAGTTATTATTATGACCCTAGGTGTCTCAGGGGATCATCTAGTAGTCTAGCCATGTTTTGTGTCCCAGTGTGATGATTCTGGCTTTTATTCTCGAAAGCATCCCGTGATGCCACTTAGTAGTAGGTATTCTACTCCTGGGTTTGAACCCGAGATTCACCCTACTTACTTCATGTTGATAGTAATTGCTAGCTCCCCTAGGATATTAGTAACCTTTGCGATAGTCCTTGAAGTCCGTGGTATCTTCTTCTTCCAAATACCATGAACTACTTATGGCAGAAGTTCCTCGTTGAACTGAAATATCACAACAGGATTATTCTTGATGAGTTCTCCATGCTATATTGTGACTCTGCCAGCTCAACCTTTCTGCATGGGTTATCCGAAAGAATTATGTTGAACTTTGTTCGGCATACCAACCCATGTATCCACAACTCAGAAAGTTATATGTTCCTTTGAGTTGTCCCTCTTTAGTTGTCTACTGACCTTCGTCTATCAATTGATAGTCAAGAGTATGCGTGCGTTCGTTTATCGATGCCTATTACTCTTGGGGTCCGTCAAGCCATTCTATCGCGGAATGACTAGGAGAAACAAACTCCAGTACCTCTTCCATATCCAGGATTGGGTCAAAGAAGTTGTGCTCCGCAGATCAAATTGCTAATCCAGCTTTTGTTCTGTTCTACCTTGGAGTGTTACCATCTTTATATCGGGATTGTTATAGGAATTGCACACCATCCTATGAACTCTTGGTACAGTGATACTTCTTGCCATCATTAGTCATTTCTTCGTGTTGATGCAACCGGAATACTGACAAATGAATTGTGATGTGTGAAATCAATACGCCTAGCAACCTCATTGCTGGGTAGTTAAAGGACAATAATTTCATTCTTAGTGTGTTGGTTATTGAATCATCATTCTAAGATTGATCGTGCTACCTAGTCCATTCTCCTGGTTCACTCCTCGATCGATGAGTTAGGATTATTTCAAATCCTTGCCCTATTGATCATATCGTCTTGCCCTGAAAAGCAAGATTGTTCTCGAGCTTAGTAACATACCGGTGGTTCGTGATTTTCTGAATATCTTCTCAGAAGTATTACCAGGTTGTCACCTGACCGCTATGTTGAGTTCGTGATCAAGTTGGTTTATTCCTGTAAACCACTCCTTCTCCAAGAATCCGTGTTGGATACCCTGAGCTAGTTGGTTAAGCTAGACAACAACTTGGAGAGTTGGAAGATAAAATCTTGCCTGACTTAGTTCGTTCCAAGGGATATTCTTGTGTAGTGTGTGTTGAAGAAAGATGATATCTTCATCGATTGGTCCCTGTGATCAGTTGTTGGACCTATTGTCTTATCAATCCTTTGATTTGAGTGTGGGCCATCGTCAAGTCAAATCAGTACCAACGATGCTCGTAATGTTGTCTTATTCGTGGTTGATCCCTCGAGCATACACCATTACATCTTTGGTCTGACCAATGCTATCACCGTGTTCACTTAACTATGGAATTCCTTTTAAAAGGAAACCTAGATGAATTGTTGTTGAGCCCATTGACAACATCCTTATCTCCTCCATGATTTTGTTGAACATTAAGCTAGTGTTGGAAACTTTTGAAAGCATTTGTTCATGCTAGCTCATGAAGCATATGTTTGGATGAAGGTAGTGACTTCCTTTAATGCATGTGCATCTTATGCAAGTTGCCGCCGTGGATTCGAGAAAGTCAATGTTGCTTTCTTTGGAATCATTCCAAATCAGTCATGCACACGTGCGAAGAATTCTGTGGTTTGAAGACTTGCAACCTTCAATCTATATGTATCCCTAGCACACCAAGCCACTGATTGATTTGTTCAAGGAGAAGGAGTTCCTTCATAAGAGCTAATCCGGACTTATGTAGGGATTTCGATACCCTCGTTGATGGTTCCCCCTCCTGAACTCGGTAGTGTTTTATTGTAAGACTACCATGTGGGCACGCTTGTCTGGGACAACGTGTTCACATGTTTGTAGCAGAACCAGCTCATGTTTTAGAGCTTGCTATCGTAGTTCATCTCCCGAGAATCCCGCAACGTCATCTCGTCGATTTGTGTTGCAAACTTCCGTTTTTCTTCCTAGACTCGATGAGTCTGGAATATCCTGACACCAACCAGATCTGAATCTCAGGCAGATATGATGGTTGGAATATTTTCCAAGAATTATAATATTGGTTCCTCGATAACTGGCAAAGTGGATGTCGTGGCCAGCACCACCCAGCCGAAAGACCAATTATTGTAGTATCTTGATTGAAGAAGTTGGCCACCTCCCCATAAGGATTTCGTAGGATTTACTCCCTAGTTGCCCTATGGATTTCTGTATTCCGAAGTCCGACCTTTTTACTTGATGTTCTAGATATCAAACCATATCTATGAATGGGTACACTAGCACATCAAGGAGAACATTAGAAGCGGAGTGCTAAATGTCTCTCGGTCGATCATCCAGATTTTATTTCCTTGGCCCCGCTAAGGTGAAATCTGAGAAGGTGTTATCTTCCTTTGCATCTGCATCCTCCATCACCATTCATCATGGTAGTAAGTTGTGTTTATCGGACCCTTGACACGGATGTTGGTAAAACCTTGATGAATGTGGAAATGCTCAAGTTCTTGAGAGCACGCACAAGCGCTACGTGTTATCATCGGCACTAACTGGGATTCCTCTCAGTTTCCTCGGCAATGCTATGACCTCTTCAAACAGTGAATTCACTCCCTATTGTTGGGCTCTTCCCCAGTTACCAGAATCATTCCCAGCATTTGCATTTTGTTCCCAGCTTGCACCACCAATGTGCCATTCTACCATGGGTCTCTTCCATTTCCGGTGATAAGCAAATTCATCCATTGCGTTGTCTTCAACAAGGTAATCCACATCATCCAAGTCCGAGTATGCCATTCTACCGACCCCCTCCAAATGATCGCTCGAGAATTGCCTTAGGCTGGTTTAAAGAGTTTCAATGATCTCTGAATCAAAAGTAATTCTTTTTGCCACTTAAGGGGATATCTCTACGAGTCACCTTCCCTAAGGTGTATCGTTATGGTATCATGGCAACTCAACTCCTCGCTACGTTGACAATCGATTACCACCTTCTTAAGCGTGAAATTGTGGTCTACCTAGTGAACCTTCGTCATCTGCTTCACTCCATTCCTATGGATGTGTGCTTCGCCTCTCAGCTCGAGAGATGTTCCTATGTCTCATTCCGTGAGTTGTTCGATCTTCGAGAAGATCGACCCTTCTAGAGTCTCCTTCTTCCCTCCATGTCATGTTGGCAGGATTTCTCAGAGCAAGACATCAAGACAATGATGGTGAATGAATCAACGTTCAACTGAAGTGCACCCTGGATCGTGAAGATTATACTAGTTGCGTTTACCCTTCACCTTACCCTACGCTTGAATCTCGAGACGAGATTCTTGTTTAGTGGGGGTGAGTTGTCACATCCCTAGCTGCTGGTAGTGCTCTAGGCTAGCTTCATGTGTGCATCATGTCTATATTTTCGAAACTTGAACTGAGGAATTTTGGAAGCCTCAAAAACTTAAATAAAAGAGGGGCAAAAACCCTAGAAATCTCATTCATTGCTCCAAAATGCTCTTCTTAAATGTTTGATAATTTTTGGTAAGGGTTCTGGTCCTAACCAAAATATTGAACATTTTTAAGGAATTATTTTTGGGACTTTGGATTTAATTCATTAGCTATTTGAATTTGAATTATATTCATATAATTAGAATATAATTTCAAATACCCCTGAAATATTTTATAAGCTTTTGGAAGAGTCCATCTAGCAATATAAAATATTCAGAGGAGTTTTTGGCATTGTTTGAATTATTTTAAATTCAAAACAGTGGCAAAATAAATTAAATAAAACAAAACAGAAATAAAAGACAGAGGAGAGAAACCTTACCTGGACTTACCTCTGTAGCCCACCAGGCCCACCTGGCCAGCCCAGCCCATCTCCACCCCCCCCCTGTCGTCTTCCTCCCTGCCAGGAGGACAGACACCGCGACGCCGCCGCGCGCGCCACCTCCTGCTTCCCCTGGCCACCTCCTGCTTCCTCCCCGAGCCCTCTAACGACGCCACGGAGTCGTCCCCGACCGCTATCCCTCTCTCTGCTCGCTCTGGCTCTCTCCCTCTCTCGATTTGGAGCACCATCGAGAGCCACCGGAGGGCGCCGCCGTCGCATCCATAGCCACCGGCCACCCCTCGCCCTTCCGATGAGCTCAGGAGCTCCGTCCCGACCCCATGAAGCTCCACCACGACGCATGCGACGCCGGGTGCCCTGTAGCCACACCATCACCGCCATCTCCATCGCCACGGCCGGCAATCGCCGCTGTTCAATTCGCCGCCGACAGGACGTCCCCGAGCCCACTTAGCGTCTCGTCCGACTCCCCGTGAGCTCCTCTTCTCTTCCCCTCACTCCGCGCACTTGATTTCGTCCCCTAGCTCCATCTTCCACCACGGCCGAAGCTCGCCGCCGCCGTGCCTCGTCGCCGTCGTGGCCAGAGCCACTGGAGCTCCCACCTGAGTGCACCATCGTGCTCAGAACGTCTCCACGAGCCCGTTGCCTGCCGCAGCTCGCCCTCTCGTGCCCCCTAGTGGTCGCCCGTGTCTCACCCGAGCTCCGGCGGCCGCAAGCGAGCTCGCCGCCGTCGACTCCGGCCACCCCAGGCCCGGAGACCACGACCATCCGACGCGCCATCGCGCCAGCTCTCCGTAGAGCCAAAGGGTGCACCGAACGGTGCAGTATAGACGAAACCCGAGCCACCCCGGTGCGTCTCCGCCGCGTTTTGGGTCGTCGCCGGCGAAACTCCAGCGACTGCCGACGTGGCACGCTTAATTAGTGTTAATGACCCAACTATTAAACCCACAGCCACTGACAGTGGGCCCCCACCCCTGGTCAAACCCCAGTCAGCGCTGGGTTTGACCGGGATTAGGTCCTGTGTCACTGACGTGTGGCCCCCACACGTCAGGTTTGACCCGAGCCAGTCCAGTTGACCTGCTGACGTCATCATGACGTCAGGCTGATGCAGTAATTGTTTTCTGGAGTTTTTAAATAAATCAGAAATGATTTATTAATTTCAGAAAATGCCCTAAACTTCAATAAATCATAGAAAATTAACCGTAACTCCAAATTAAATAATTTATATATGAAAAATTATCAGAAAAATTCAAGGAATCCATCTGTACCATTTTCATGCATGTTAGAACAACTTATAGCTTCTGTTTAGCACAAATCAATTAAATGGCATTTGAATAATCACATATGGAGTTTAAATTTGAATCTTGTATTCAAACCAACTTCATTTAATCTGTTGCTAGTTGCATTAGCTCAAAACACATTCATTTTGCCATTTCATGATCATGCATCATATTGTGCATTGCATTGATTGTGTTCCCTTCTGTGTTGCCGGTAATTGTCCCCTCTCGATAGACGTGATACCGATGATGTGATCGTTGACACTGATGAAGACTCAATGCTATCTTCAGAAGTGCCAGGCAAGCAAAACCCCCTTGTTCATTCCGATACAATCCTACTCTCTCGCTCCTGCTCTCTTTTACTGCATTAGGACAACACCGATTCATCTGTTACTTGCTGCGGTAGCTGAACCCCCTTTATCCTTTGCATGACCTGTCATTGCCACAGTAAATAGATGAAACCCACTAGCATGAGTAGGAGTTGTTTGAGCCCTGATGTGCCTACTCATTCATGCTTGTTTGTCATGCCTGCTACTGCTTAGAGTTGAGTCAGGTCTGATTCATCGAGGATGAATCAGAGGTGTGTGAACATGTCCTACTATGTGTGAGCTAGGTGTGTGAACACGATTTGGTAAAAGGTGTCGGTGAGAGGCCATGTAGGAGTACATGGTGGGTTGTCTCATTGAAGCCGTCCTTAGGAACTGAGTTCTGTGTTTGTGATCCATGATTCAGCTACTACCATGCATTGGGCCCTGAAATATGACCCCGCTCGACTTCTTATTCACCCTAGTCCTCTGTCCAGGAGTTGCAAGTAGTTTCTGGTGTTTGTAGTATGCTGGAGGCCGTGGACAGCGCTGACCGTAGGGGTGGGCTGTGATGCGGTAGGCACGTGGCCGGGTAAACCGGGCACCCGTTTGGTGTCACGGAACCCTGTTCACATCGTTTGGGGCTATGAGCGAAACTCCGGCCGGATCTCCTCATGGATGGAACCCGAATAGGCGATAAACCTGGACTAGAGACTTGAGTGTTTAGGTAGGTCGTGGTCTACACCCACGTCGGCTTTCGCTTGAAGTCTGCCGAGCACATGTCGTGTGCAG
Organism: Triticum dicoccoides; assembly: GCF_002162155.2. NCBI lineage: Eukaryota > Viridiplantae > Streptophyta > Magnoliopsida > Poales > Poaceae > Triticum > Triticum dicoccoides. Next base: position 331,900,522 of record NC_041383.1, on the reverse strand, counting down.
ACGCTGAGTGGTGGAAACATGTATGAAGAAGTACACCCCTGCAGGGTTAACATCATCTATTCGAATAGCCGTGTCCGCGGAAAAGGACTTCTGGGTTGCTTATATCAGTTCATAGACAAGTGAAAGTGGATACTCTAAAATACGCAAGATAAGCGTGAGTGCTATGGATGGCGTTCTCGTAGGGAGACGGGAGCGGATCCATAGTGGTGTATTGATATGGTGAATATGTGGACTCGTGTGCGCCACCTCAAAAGAGTTACATTGCAGTCATAGTTTAGGATAGCCACCGAGTCAAAGCTGGCTTGCTGCAGTTAAACCCCACCATCCCCTTGTTGAAAATGATGCATATGTAGTTAGTTCTGATGTAAGTCTTGCTGGGTACATTTGTACTCACGTTTGCCTATTTTATGTTTTGCAGAGAGATTTCGGTCTCGCTAGTAGTACCGCGTGGACTTCGACGTTTAGCTTGTTACCTCAGCTACGATCTTGTGCCCCGGCAGGATCTGGTAGATAGTCAGGCTTCTCAGCCTTTTTCAGTTATAGATGTCTGTACCCAGACATGACAGCTTCCGCTTGTGCTTTGACTTGTATGCTCTGATTGTTGGGTCATGAGACCCATGTTTGTAATATCTCGCTCCTCGGAGCCTATTAAATAAATTACTTGAGTCGTAGAGTCATGTTGTGATGCCATGTTGTATTTGCACATATCGAGCATATTGTGTGTATGCTATTGAAATGCTTGGTATGTGTGGGATCTGACCATCTAGTTGTTTATCTTTAGTAGCCTCTCTTACCGGGAAATGTCTCCTAGTGTTTCCACCGAGCCATGGTAGCTTGCTACTGCTCCGGAACACTTAAGCTGGCCGACATGTGTCCTTCTTCGTTACTGTGTCTGTCCCTTCGGGGAAATGTCACGCGATGAATATCAGAGTCCTGTTAGCCCGCTACAGCCCGGTTCACCGGAGTCCTGCTAGCCCAGTGCTACAGCCTGGATTCACTCGCTGATGACCGACACGTTCGATGCTGGGTCATGAATGCCTGTCCCTGTAAGTCTGTGCCACTTTGGGTTTACGACTAGCCATGTCAGCCCGGGCTCCTTATCATATGGATGCTAGTGACACCGTCATATACGTGTGCCAAAAGGCGCAAACGGTCCCGGGCTAAGGTAAGGCGACACCCGTGGGAATACCGTGCGTGAGGCCGCAAAGTGATATGAGGTGTTACATGCTAGATCGATGTGGCATTGAGTCGGGGTCCTGACAAAGTGAATCAAAATTATACCCCACTGTCACCACGTGTATTCATATGCAAGACATATCTCATGTGTTCTCAGATCTGAACATTCAATCTGACAAGACAAAACTTCAAAGGGTAAAGACTCAATTCATCACAAAAAGAGTAGAGAGGGGAGAAACATCATATGATCCATCTATGTTAACAAAGCCCATGATATATCAAGATAGTGACATCTCAAGATCACAAGAGAGAGAGAGATTAAACACATAGCTGCTGGTACAAATCTTCCGCCCCGAGGGTGGACTACTCCCTCCTCATCGTTGTGGCCACCGGGATGATGAAGATGGCCACCGGAGATGATTCTCCCCTCTGGCAGGGTGCCGAACGGGGTCTAGATTGGTTTTTGGTGGCTACAGAGGCATGTGGCGGCAGAACTTCTGATCTAGGGTCTCGCCGAGGGTTTTCGGAACATTTGGGAATTTATAGGGCGAAGAAGGGGTACGGGAGGCCACTGAGGTGGGCACAACCCACCAGGGCGCGTCCGGGGGCCCAGGCACGCCCTGGTGGGTTGTGCCCCCCTCGAGGCACCCCCGAGGTGTTGCTCTGGCCCAATGGTTCTCTTCTGGTCCATAAAAAATCCACAAAAAGTTTCGTGGTATTTGGAGAACTTTTGTTTCTGCAAAAAAAACACCACAGTATTTCTGCTGAAAACAGCGTCAGTCCGGGTTAGTTCCATGCATACCAAAACAATATAAAATTATTGTAAACATGGCATGAATACTTCATAAATTATAGATACGTTGAAGACGTATCATGGAGGGGGCGGGGGGTGGGGGTTAAGGTGGTGTTTGAGGAAATACCGCGACAACTGAAAATTTTACTAGGCGGGAGTAACAAGGCAGGGCTACTGAAAATTTGGATCAAGGGTGAGCAGATATTTTTGAGATTGCGAGGGATGCAGAGGCGGGAGTATTTGGGGAGCGAGCTAGTGTGCTTGACACACCGGCTGTGGACTGTAGCCGACGCCCCTTCTCGCGTAAGCCATAGGCATACTATACACCGGTGGTGCTCCAGGATATTTTGTACTGCATCTCACACGGTTGGTGATAATAAACTATGTGGGATCTACTTGATTTTTCATTTTGATTTGAATTACATAATGGGGTCACAGCAGCAATGGACGGTGTTTGAATTGCAAGACCTTTTATCTGGAGTTAACATGCAACTATATGTCTGTCGTGCAAAAATTGGAATTATTTAGGGTTCGTTTGGAAATTTTATACATTAAATTTGTTTTCTAGCCATTTCAGGTGCACAATTCAGAATTAAAGCACATGCTCCAGTCCATAAAAACGGGTTGCAAAATCAAATGTTTGTCCTTGGTTGCAAGCTTACGCCACATGGAAGAAATGAGAATAAATGCCAAACACCTTGACACTGTCGCTCGGCCGCTAACAATGAGATGCATGGTTTTAAAATTCTAGTAAATCGAGAACTCGGCTGAAATTCATGAAACTTGACATGATATCATGGAACGGCATCGACATGCCATGGTAAAAATATTTTCCCATTTGGGGCAGGTTTGGGTACAAGCTTCTCGTAAATCGGAGCTTCTCTCACTACAAGCCAGATGGTTTCGGTAGCGAATGTGCCACCTTGGGGGACAAACGATATATGTTGCCTCTTCTTACTTTCTAAATTGTTCTCGTGTCAATATAGAACAACACGAGTGTTGTGTCATTTTTGGGATTTTTCAGGATTTGCTTGGACATTTTTATACAATAATTGAGTTTTCTATGCATTCATGTGCATAATTCAAATTTGAACTACATGCACATGCTCTAGTGCATATAAAGTGGTTCAAAATTGGAATGTGTGTCCTTGGTTACACGCTTAAGTCCCATGCAAGAAATGAGAATGACTGTTAAACACCTTACCACCGTCGATCGGCCTCTAACATTGAGATACATGGTTTTTTAATTCTAGTGAATCGAAAACGCGTATGAAATTTATGAAACTTGACACGCTAGCATGGAACGGCATCAACATGAAGTGGTAAAAATATTGTCCCAGTTGGGGCAGGTTGGGGTATATAAGCTTCTCACAAACCAAAGCTTCTCACAACAAGCCTCAAGGTTATGGTAGGGAATGTTTCACCTTTCTGGACGAAACGATATCCGTTGCCTCTTCTTGATTTCAATTTTTTTCTAGTGACAACATTGAACAACATGAGTGTTGTGTTAGTTTTAGGATTTTTTTCGGGGTTTGTTTGGACATTTTTATACATTAATTGAGTTTTCAATGCATTTATGTGCATGATTCAAATTTGAACTATAGGAACATGCTCTAATGCATAATAATTGGTTGAAAATTCAAATTTGTGTCCTTGGTTGCATGCTTAGGTCACATGCAAGAAATGGGAATGAATGTCAAACACCCTGCCACCTTCACTCGGCCGCAAACATTGAGATACCTGCTTTTTAAATTCTAGTAAATCCAAAACTCTTCTGAAATTCATGAAACTTGGCATGCTATCATGGAGCGGCATCAACATGCCATGGTAAAAATTTTATCCCATTTGGGGCAGGTTTGGGTATAAGCTTCTCACAACAAGAGCCTCATGGTTTCGGTAGGGAACGTGCCACCTTTGGGGATGAAACGATATTTGTTGCCTGTTATTGCTTTCTTTTTTTCTCTAGTGTCAACATAGAACAACAGGAGTGTTGTGTTAAAATTTGGAATTTTTTGGGGTTCGTTTGGATATTTTTTATATATTAATTGAGTTTTCAATGCATTTATGTGAATAATTAAATTTGAACTACAGGCACATGCGCTAATGCATATAAATTGGTTGAAAATTCAAATCCGTGTCCTTGGTTGCATGCTTAGGTCCAATGCAAGGAATGAGAATGAATGTCAAACACCATGCCACCGTCACTCGGTCGCAAACATTGAGATACCTGCTTTTCAAATTAAGCTCATTACCGGCTGTTCTTCAAAGTGATGGATGACGACCTCGCGGGCCAAAGAAAGCGTCACACGCGAGTATCGAGTGTCGTGTAGGACAACCATCGACTGCATGTGGCCAAAACATGTATGTATGAAAGGGTTGTGTAATGTTTTAAATTACAAATTCACGACTCTAATGTGGCACCGGCCTACCTAACAAAACGGCCAACCCATACAATGGCGCACAACTCGTAGTGTACTACGAGCCACCCGCCACCCCCAGGTGCACACACCCGCAGACACACCACGAATTCACCACAACTATGATGCATGTTAAATTAATTATCCCGCGGTGAACATATATATGTTATCAAAGGAGGGACGTTTTAATTTGGAAAAAAACAGAGATCATTAAGACGTTTTAGTACATTAATTGATTGATTTTCTATGGGTATAATGTGCAAAAATCAAATTCAATCTACATGCACACAAGACAGTGCACCTAAATGGATTGCAAAAACACATGTGTCTCACTAGGTGGATGCTTACTCCCCGTGCAACAAATTTCAAACAATGAGAATCTTGTTTTTTAAATTCTAGTACGTCCAAAACTTATTTGAAGTTCATGAAACTAATCGTGTTGTCATATGGACACCAATACGAAGTTGCGTTGTACTTTTTTTGGTCAAATTTGAGACCATTTTGATGTAATCTTTATCTAATTAAAAACGGGAGATTATTAATAATTGGGAACCAATATCCCAAACGAATTATGTATTCAAATCATGAGCATTAGACCAACAATGGATACGTGCCATGCTTTGATTAAGCAATAAAGCGGCAACATTAGTCATCCAAATAGAAAAACAATATACTTTGGATTATATACAACAAGTCATCAACACACAAGGACAACAAGGATACATGTTGGATTATAGATTATTTCCAACAAAACATTCTAGTAAATACTAAAGTTATTCTCACACAATAAATAACAAAGTGATGAAATGAACTTCAGCTCAACCAATCCTTGGCGTTGGAAACACTTTCTTTGAACCATAACTGATTCTCTGGGAAGGGCTTGCTATTGTCAATCTCGAGACCAACGCACGATTGATCACCCAACTGAAGCTGCCTATATCAGGACGCATATTGTGATAGCCACGGTAGGGAACCAAAACAATGTCCAAGGTATAGATACAGTTGCTTCTCATAAATGGTAGTAACATTGTGCCAACAATAGCTGGATTGCCTTTCACCATCATTGGATAGTTTTGTCCAAGGAAGAGCGAGTTTTCTCCAAGACTATCAATACTGAACCAAGGAGAAGGTGTTGGCGCTAGCACACGACTATCCATCCCGAATACCTTGCAACGGATGTTGGAATAGGTCCGGAGAGTGCGACCATGGGAGACAACACCTGCTTCGTTAGTAACATCAGTAGTGCCCTATATACATACAAGAAGAGGTGATCCATCGGAATAAGTTGCCAGGCGCTACTGAGTATATAGGTCCTGCTCGTCATCATGCTCATGATCATCACCATTGTCATCTCCCCCTTGGTTATAAAAAATTTCAAGTATATGTAGTGGAATGTTCACAGGACCTTGGAAACACAATAAGGAGGGAAACTAGGTAACCCGCATGCATGTGGATGAAACAATTATAATTATAGTGGAAGATAAACTTACCGAAATCATAAGGATTCCATGCAAAAATAGTGGCGCGAGTGATGGCAGCAAACACAAGACCCTCGTATTGAATTGCATCACAGTACTCATCCATGTACAAAAAATGATTTTTGAGCAATATCCATCGAGGCGTGGAAGTAAGGACGGTAACAAGCTTGTCGAAGATAGCAACAACTTCATAGTTCTTGTAATCCCAAGAGCGGTTGGGAACTCGACAAATTGCTATCTTCCGTAGACGACAATCCCCATGATCGTATTTGAACGTACGTAGATAATTTGTGTGCTCAACCTCAGGGCAGTCTGTGATTTTTGGAAGTCAAACCCAGTGACGAGTGTACACATTCACAAGTTCCTAATATAAACAACCCAGTCTCCATTTGCGCCTGCCCAAGCCTTACCCTCAAGCGATGGCATCTTAATATCACACATATCATTATCAAGCGGCATCAACTTGCACAAGGCAGGGCTTCTGTCGTCCCCATGCCGGCGACCAGTGTGATGGCAAAGAAGATATGGGAGATCAAACCGCTCCTGAACCCTTGGGTTCTTTGCAATGATGTTATTTGTTGAGTCGAGAATGGACTTGAATGAACCTGCCTGGCTAGCCGAGGTGATGACGTCGCACCGATCAGTGAGTTCCTCCACCACGTCATCTTTCAGATTGGGGCAAGAATAACGGGGTCATTTCCAGCCTGCTCCCTCCATGGAGAAGACGATCAAACAATGGCAGAAGGAAGGGTGAAGGCAAATGGAGGGAGGAAGAGCGTGCGATAACAGTTCCAAATCGAGAGGGAAAGGTGAATAGGCGATGGACGGTTAACACAGTACACGAAGAGGCTAGTGGGGAGCGAACGGTTGCCACAGAGAGGTCACACACTGACGACAAGGTCGTCTTCTCAGACCTAGCGCCCGCGTGGGATGGCCTCCGTGCCCCACACGAGCGAAGCCAATTCGCACCCCACACGGTTGGTCCTCCATGCTGCTAAGAGCAAGTACTACAATAGTGGGCTTATAGCCTGCTTACACGACAATTTTGCCTATGTGGAGGAGAGAGGCATGAAGGATTCCTGCAACAAGGACAAGCATACCTAGAACTCGCCCTGGATGGAGAAACTCGACAAAGCTCACGTCGTGTACGCGACCAAGGAGGCGTACACGTGCTACGACATGTATAGGAAGATCATTGACATGAGGAAGTGCCTCCTTCCGCAAAACGGGCAGGGATCCAGCCGGAAGCAGAGCAATGGCAAGCGTCATTGCAACAAGAAGTAGATGATTAGATCCTCATTTCTCCTAGTTTAGTATGCATGTAATTTCTTACTTTGGTGTGTGAAAATGTTGTGTCTGTAGTCACTTGTGTAATTGTATGCTTAATTTGGTTATGCAATGTTGTCTTTTTAAGTATATATGTTGAGGATCTATAGACAGAGCAAATCACATCGCACACGGACTAAACAATGGAACCCATTGGTGATGATTTCATCAATCACTGACAATTGAATACCAACAATCGTTTGCTCACAACACACACGACATCGAGCTTCAGGCGTTCCAGCTGGAGTTCAGCACCACTAGGGTCATCAAGGGCGCGGCCCTCGCAGATTTCATGGCAGAGTGGATTGACGTCCCTAACCGTGAAATATGCGAGGATAGCTCCCTCTTGCCCGGAGATGAGGCGCCGGACGGGTGGATCATGTACTTCGACGGCGCGTTCGCACGACAGGGCGTGGGGGCTGAAGCCGTCCTCATCTGACCCACCAAGGACAAGCTCTACTATGTTATACAACTCTGTTTCCAACAGCGTGAAAAGGTCTCCAACAACATCACAGAATACGAAGGCCTACTCGCCGGCCTCAGAGCCGCGGCAGCACTGGGGGTGAAGCGTCTCACCATCAGGGGCAATTCCCAGCTCCTCCTCAACTTCTCCAACAAAGAGTACATCCCCAAAGACGAGCACATGGAAGCATACTTGGAAGAGGTATGCAAAATGGAAAAATGGTTATTGGGCTTGGAATTACAGCACGTGCCTTGAGGTAAGAACAAGGAGGCGGACGACATCACCAAGAGGAGTATTTGAGGAACGGCTCTTCAACCCATCGGCAGCTCCCCCTGCTGCAGCACCAGCACCACCTCTTGAGGACCTACCCCGAGTCCCAGCAACAGGCGCCCCGGCCTGCGGTCCAACCTCAGGGGTCCACCTGCTCCTTGCACTCAAGCCTCAGTAGGGGTGCTAGATCGAGGAGTTCAAGATGTACCTACTTCAGGGGACCTTGCCGGAGAAGGAAGAGGATGCCGAGCGTGTGGCTCGCCAGGCCATTGCATACTGCATCCAGGACGGTGAGCTGTACCGCAAAAGGTGCAATGATGTTTCTTTGCGATGCATCTCCAGGGAGCAGGGGCTCGAGTTGCTGACCAACATACATGGTGGGGACTGTGGACACCACTCTTCATCACGCATCCTCATGGGCAAGGCATTCCGCAGTGGGTTCTATTAGCCCACGGCACTCAACGACGCCACTAAACTGGTGCGCTCCTGCGAAGCCTGCCAGTTCCACGCCAAGCAGATACACCAGCCCGCGCAAGGCCTCCAGACTCTCCCGCTTACATGGCCGTTTGCAGTCTGGGGGCTGGACATCTTGGGGCCATTTCCCCAAGTGTCAGGGGGCTACCTCTACCTCTACGTCGCCATCCACAAGTTCACCAAGTGGGCGGAGGTACTAGCTGTTTGCACCATCCCGGCCGGCTCAGCCGTCAAGTTCATCAAGGGCCTCGTGAGCCGGTCTGGGGTTCCTAATCACATCGTCACCAACAATGGCTCGTAGTTCACTAGCAACCTTTTCAAAACTTACTGCGCTAACCTTGGAACGCAGATATGCTATGCCTTGGTGGCACACCCCAGGAGCAACAGCCAGGCTGAACGCGCCAATGCAGAAGTCTTGAGAGGCCTCAAGGCAGGGACCTTCAAGAAGAAGCTCGAGGCTTGCGGCAGGGGCTGGCTCGACGAGCTCCAGTCCGTGTTGTGGTCCATCCGCACCACCGCGGGCGAGACATCGTTCTTCCTCGTCTATGGAGCTGAAGCGGTTCTTCCACACGAGGTGAAGCATCGCTCCACGCGGGTCCTGATGTTCGACGAGGAACGCCAGGACGCCACATGGGGGATGGATCTCGTGCTGGGAGAGGAATGCTGCCAGCAAGCCTTGCTCCGAGTGGCAAGGTACCAGCAGGCGCTGCGGTGGTACCACTGCCGCAGCGTCCGCCACAGGATGCTCGAGGTGGCTGATCTCATCCTGAGGCGGGTGCTCTCTAGGGAAGGGCTGCACAAGCTCTCTCCCATGTGGGAGGGCCTGTTTAGGATTGCCCGTGTTTCCAGGCCTGGAACCGCGTGCCTCGAGACACAGGACGGGATCCCCATCCGGAACGCCTGGAACATCCAGCACCTCCAGAAGTTCTACCCATGAAGCAAGGCTCCGGCCTGTGAAGGTCTCCGCTCATGACACTCTCACATAATAATGAGTGGGGCTGTACACGCCCCGGAGTCTCCTAAGTGCCGCCCTGGGGCCTCACGGGGGCTCCCTCCCACGTCCTAGTGGAAGCACTTAGCTCCACGCTAGTGAGAAGACTAGACTAGGTGCCAAATGCGGCTATTCATTTGCTTGCTTTCCGAAGTTGTTCGCAATCTTTTAATGGAATTCGGACTTTTCGTGTTTTGGTTTGCCAAGTTGGATTTTCTCTCCTCTCGTTTTTCTCATTCTTAGCCTAGGCCAGGAAAGGGCGGCAGTTGCCCATCGCTCTTCCTCGCACGCCCCGTGTGGGGGCTAGGCAGGTGTGTGCGCACGGGTCCACCCTCACACAAGCACACCTCGCTGAACCCCGTTGCCCCAGTGATTCGGCTTTCTAATCCTCGCGAGGAGCCCTCGATCAAGCTCATGGGCATCAGCGCCCCCTCATGTGCATTAAGCCACAGCTAAACCTATGGCAGGGGGCTCGTGCAAGGAAGAATGAGGCACCCGTTAAGGTTTATTTTCCTTTAAACAGCTCCGCAGTAGCTCTACGACGTCTCCCAAGGCCTCCATCACCTCCCGAGACCAATGGCCCCGAGTCATCGGGAAGGGGGGCTCCGCCAGGCATCAAGGGTCGCGCCCCCACGAGGTGGGAAGCTGCCACAAACATGTCAAGCTAAGTTACCCTTCCCGTGCCTACCCAGAATACAAACATCACGACACAACATTGAGATAATAAGCATAGCATAAAGGGCATAACTGCCATAGTTCATTACACACCCCAGCAGGGCACCCTACTTTTTTCAAATCACAGAAGGATGGAAAGGTTAAACAAAAGTGGCCCGCAAGGCCGCAGCGGGTCCTGAAGCCAAGTTCGGCAGCCCTGAGCTCAGATCAGGCCTTCCTCCTGCTTCACCAGGGCGCGGCGGCGAGACGATCCGCCGCCTTCCTCGATGCGAGCTCGGCGGCGCGGAGGTTGGTCGTAGCCGTCGATGTTGGAGCTCTCGCCCGAGGAAGAGCTACCGCTACGGGAGGAAGTGTGGACGTTGTCAAGGCCAAGCTCACCCTTGTCACCGGCGCAGCCGACGTCAAGGCCAAGCTCACCCTTGTCACCGGCGCGGCCGACGTCAAGGCCAACCTCATCGTCGATGTTGCCGTCATCTGGGCAGCACCCCACGCGGCGGCCGTCTTCCCTGAACACCCTCACGAAGAGGGTTGCAAGGCCATCATACTTTAAGTGGAGAGTGCACCTCCCGCTCAGGCCTCATGCGCGGGCAAACACCTGCCAGCCGCGAGTCAGGACCATGCTGCCTGCAGCTGTGAACTCGATCCCAACCCACGAGGCCCTACTACAGCAGTCGTTGGCCTGCAGCCAGAGGCCGTTGAACCCCGAGATCGGCAGCTCACCAGTGAAGAAGCGCGGAAGCCAGAGCAAGGTGCCGGCAGGCCTCTCCGACCATACCACGAACTCCGGGAGCGCATCCATCAAGGGGAAGCGCGGTCGAGGCGGGCGAGCGACCATAGAGCGCCTCCCCTTGTTGTAGGGGATTCCCCGTGGCCGGTGGCCCCCGCCGCAAGAAGAAGCACCACCGCGGAAGCCAAGGGAGACGCCGGCTCCTGGAGAATCATGCCTGTGTCCCCTGAGAGCCGCTGCCAGGGTCGCGCAGTGCTTGCGGGGATGGCCGTGGCCCCTGATACATCTCCAACGTATCTACTTTTCCAAACACATTTGCCCTTGTTTTGGACTCTAACTTGCATGATTTGAATGAAACTAACCCGGACTGACGCTGTTATCAGCAGAACTGCCATGATGTTGTTTTATGTGTAGAAAACAAAAGTTCTCGGAATGTCCTGAAAATCCACGGAGGCACTTTTTAGAAAATATAAAAAATACTGGCGAAAGAATCAAGACCAGGGGGCCCACACCCTGTCCATGAGGGTGGGGGCGCGCCCTCCCCCCCTGGGCGCGCCCCCTGTCTCGTGGGCCCCCTGAGGCTCCACCGACCTCAACTCTAACTCCATATACTTCGTCTCGCGGAGAAAAAAACCAGAGAGAAAGTTTCGTTTTACAATACGGAGCCGCCGCCAAGCCCTAATCTCTCTCAAGATGGCTGATCTGGAGTCCGTTCGGGGCTCCAGAGAGGGGGATTCGTCACCGTCGTCATCATCAACCATCCTCCATCACCAATTTCATGATGCTCACCGCCGTGCGTGAGTAATTCCATCGTAGGCTTGCTAGACGGTGATGGGTTGGATGAGATTTACCATGTAATCAAGTTAGTTTTGTTAGGCTTTGATCCCTAGTATCCACTATGTTCCGAGATTGATGTTGCTATGACTTTGCTATGCTTAATGCTTGTCACTAGGGCCCGAGTGCCATGAGTTCAGATCTGAACCTATTATGTTTTCATGAATATATGTGTGTTCTTGATCCTATCTTGCAAGTCTATAGTCACCTATTATGTGTTATGATCCGACAACCCCAAAGTGACAATAATCAGGATACTTCTTGGTGATGACCATAGTTTGAGGAGTTCATGTATTCACTATGTGTTAATGCTTTGTTCCGGTTCTCTATTAAAAGGAGGCCTTAATATCCCTTAGTTTCCATTAGGACCCCGCTGCCACGGGAGGGTAGGACAAAAGATGTCATGCAAGTTCTTTTCCATAAGCACGTATGACTATATACGGAATACATGCCTACATTACATTGATGAACTGGAGCTAGTTCTGTGTCACCCTATGTTATAGCTGTTACATGAGGAATCGCATCCGACATAATTATCCATCACTGATCCATTGCCTACGAGCTTTTCACATATTGTTCTTCGCTTATTTACTTTTTCGTTGCTATTGCTACAATCACTACAAAACCCAAAAACATTACTTTTGCTACCGTTACCTTTATTATCATATTGCTTTGCTACTAAATACTTTGCTGCAGATACTAAGTTATCCAGGTGTGGTTGAATTGACAACTCAACTACTAATACTCAAGAATATTCTTTGGCTCCCCTTGTGTCGAATCAATAAATTTGGGTTGAATACTTTACCCTCGAAATATGTTGCGATCCCCTACACTTGTGGGTTATCAAGACTAATTTCTGGCGCCGTTGCCGGGGAGCATAGCTCTATTCTCTGAGTCACTTGGGATTTATATCTGTTGATGAGTATGAAGAACTTGAAAGACGCGAAAACTATGATTTTTCCCTCAACTACGAGGGGAGGTAAGGAACTGCCATCTAGCGCACTAGATTCTCCTTCTGTTGTGAGTAAGCTTGCAACACCTAAACCTGCTACTGCTATAAATTCTGATACGTCGCATGTTATTGATGATGCCACTTCTGCTATGCATGATACTTATGATGAAACTACTTCTGTGCGTGATACTACTTTACAATTAGGTGAATTTCTTGATGAACAACTTGCTAGGGCTAGGGAGAACGAAGTTATTGAGAATAAAATTATTGATGATAGTGATGATGAAGGTTCTCCTAATGATTATGAATTGCCTGTTGTTCCTGAGGGTTATGTTATGGAAAAGGAAGCTGCTAGAGCTATCTTTGCTTGTAGAGATAGATATGATCTTAAGAAATTATTAGCTAAATGGAAGCAGCAATCTCTTAATGCTAGAATGAAACCTGACCCTGCTTTTGCTACTTCACCTATCTGTGTTACTGATAAGGATTATGAATTCTCTCTTGATCCTGAAATTATTTGTAACGCCCCGGATTCGATGCGCCAGGTGTCCGCCAGTTATTCGCCATCGTTGACATGTCATTTGCTTGCGTGTTGCATTTTTCCATGTCATCATCTGCATTTCATCTGCATGTTTTTCAAAACTTGCATCGGTTCGGGTTCTCCCGGTTCTCTCCATTGTTCGTTCGGAGTCTGGACCATTCGCGCGCGCCCGTCGCCCCCTCTCAGACCTTGTTTCATGTGCGGGTGTTAAACTTTCTCGGAATGGCCCGAGGTTTGCCAAGCGGCCTTGGTATAGCATCGGTAGACTGCGTGTCAAGTTTCGTGCCATTTGGAGGTCATTTGATACTCCAACGGTTAACCGGGTAACCGTAAAAACCCCCCTTTCATCTTGCAGCCCAACACCCCTCCAAACTAGCCCAAAAAATAACCCATCTAACTCCCCTCCATGCTCTCGGTCGTTCGATCACGATCGCGTGGCCGAAACCCACTCCTCTTTTGGACTCTCCTAGCTCCCTATACCTATAAAAACGTCCCCCCCGTCCATTTTCGCAGACGAAACCCTAGCCCAGCTCCCCTCCAGCCGCCGGACATGTCCGCGCCCCACCAGACACGTCCGCCCCGCCGCCGCGCCCAATCCGAGCCTGCCACGTGGCACTCCCTCTGCCTCCGCTGTCCGGCCCGCCGGGGCCCGAGCGAGGCCCGCCCGGCCCATCGCGCCCGCGTCGCCGCCTGTGCTCCCCGCCTCCTTCGTCGGAGATCCCCGCCGTCGCGCCGCCCACCTGCAACTCCGGGGACCAGAGTCCGCCGCCTCCC
>NC_041383.1:331822931-331886203 GCF_002162155.2 Triticum dicoccoides | reverse complement strand
CCGGCGCCGAGCTCGCCGGAGCAGCAGCTCCCCTCGGCTCCCGCGCCCGCAAGCGCCCGAGCTTGCCGGAGCTCGCCTCGCCCCGCCGCCATCCTCCTGCGCCGGCCGCGGCCGCCGCTGCCCGGCTCCGGCCGGACCCGCCACCGGTCCCTTCCCTCTCCGCGTCGTCCCGTCGTCGCCCGCGGCGCCCCGTCGCTGGATCCCACCGTCCCTGAGCTTGCCGGAGCTCCCCGTCGCCGGATCCGGAGAAGGTGGACGAGATCCACCAAGCCCTTGATCCAAACACCGTCCCGCGACCCGGATCCCTCCGTCCTGCTCCGTCTCGTCCCGGGTTGACGCTCGCGTGGGTAATTTTTCACTAAGTCCCCGAATCTGTGACATTATCATGCCACATTCATCGCATCGTAACTCCGCATCCGTAGCTCCGTTTCGTGTGTGTAATATGTCAAATTGTTCGCCTCAACGAGTACATAATTTCATTCCATTGCATCATATTCATTTGAGGTCATCTTGATGCCTGACTCATCATTGCAAGAGTGCTTCATGATGTTTTCTGCTGTCTGTTAACAGAACGAGCTCTTTTGTCATTTTTCCCATGATTGATGTGTGCATCTTATGAGGTTGATGTCTACAGGTGTTTTGATCTATGTTATGTCTTCTTTACATAGGTGCTTACCTTGTATTTTTGTGATCTCTGTGGTGACTAGCACGAGCATGCAAACTAGGCATCGTGATGTTGCTGATTTTAGTCCCTGTTCTGCTGTTATTTTGATGCCATGTAAACTTGATGCTACAGAGAGATCCATGCATATTTTGAGATACTTCAGTAAGGATGTTTTGAACATATGGTTATCGTATATCCATTCATGCCTTTGGTTGTAATTATGGAGTAGTCTAGCATGTCATTTTCATGCTCTACTTTTGCTTCAAAATGTTTCCTGGCAGATTGTTTACATGTTATTCAATTTTGCCAAAGTTGTTGTAGTTGATCCTTGCATGATATGAACTTGTTCTTGCCTTGGTTTGTTTCATAAACATGTCTTCTTGCTGATGCTATGCTTATCTTGTAATGCAATGACTTGTGGTGAGTGAATCAAGCTTGTTAAGTAGGGTACTTGCTGTTGCTGTTTTGCTAGGCTGAATCTGTTATTTCGTGATGCTATGTAAACCTGCTTCTACAAATCATTCTATGCATAATCTGGAGATGTTCACTAAATATGTTTTGTTCTACATATCATGCTCTATCCATACATGCCCCTGGTTGCATTTATAGCCTGTTGTAGCTTGTTGTAATCTTGCTCCAAAGTTGCTTCATAATGTTGCTGTCAGCCTGTTAACATTAAGTTCAGTTGTTTCCATGATTGTTGCTAGTGTTCCATGCACCCTATGGACTTGCTCTTGCCATTCTTAGCTTCAAAAACATGTCTTCTTACTTTTGGTTGCCTTGCCATGCCATATTTTGCTCTGTAGTGAGTTGCACAAGCTCACCAACATGCCTTCATAATTCTGTTTCTGCCATGTATGAATCTGCAATATAACTTGCTATGTTTACATGGGTGCCATCATATCTTCTGGTCCTTTTTGGCTCATGGTCACTAAGGGACTTTTGGTCTATGCTTTGAGTAGAACCATGCCATGTCTTGTTTTGCTATTATAAGTTCTTGTAACATGTTATTTGATAGCTCTAAACATTGCAACCTGATGTTATTTTCTGCAAAGTCTGAACTGTTATTATTTGCAATCTTGCCATGTGTGTTTGAGCATGTTCTAGTGATTTCTGGAGATAGCTCAGTGTTCATGTTTTGTTATGCTTTACCTGTACATCATGCCCATACCTTTTTTTCTTGTTGAGGTACTGTAGCATGTTGTTTTGATGCTTGCAATATGCCTAGTTGCTGTTTTGGACAACTTGTCCTTTAAACTTGTATGGAGTGTATGTGTTTGAACCGTTGCTCCGTTTTGAGTGTGCTCTATATGAAACTTGCTTAGTTTTGCATGTAGTTTCATATTATCATGTTGCATCCATGTTTTGAGGTGTTTGCTTGATGTTTGTATGCATTTTGCATCAATGCCATGTTTAACTTGTTTTGCTCATATCTTCTAGGCCGTAGCTCCGAACTAAATGAACTTTATATGTAATTTGACTAGAATCTCGTGTAGATCATCTTGGTGCATCTTAACTTGCTGTTTAACAACTTGAACATAAGGTTTATTCAGATCTGGACCAGCTTCGAAATTTGCATATGAGGACTTACCGGAATTGTTATATGTTGTTCCCGGCCTCATTTAAACTTGCCTTGATGTGTTGCTCTTGTTTGCATCATCTCTTGCCATGAGTAGCTTCATGTAGCCTTGTCATGCATCATGCTTGTTGTGCATCATGTCTTGTCTACGAGTGGTGTGTTTACCGTGTTGTGTGCTTCTTCTCGATAGTTCCTGTTTCGTTGCGATCGTGAGGATTCGTTCGTCTACGCTTGGTTCGGCTTCATCCGTTCGTCTTCTTCATGGACTCGTTCTTCTTCCTTGCGGGATTTCAGGCAAGATGACCGCTACCCTGGATCTCACTACTATCATTGCTATGCTAGATGCTTCGTTCTATCGCTTTGCTGCGCTACCTATCACCTGTTTATCGAGCCTCCCATATTGCCATGAACCTCTAACCTTTGACACCTTTCCTATGCAAACCGTTGCTTTGGCTATGTTATCGCTTTGCTCAGCCCTCTTATAGCGTTGCTAGTTGCAGGTGAAGTTGAAGATTTCTCCATGGTGGACAGGATTTTGGTTGGGATATCACAATATCTCTTATATTATTAATGCATCTATATACTTGGTAAAGGGTGGAAGACTCGGCCTTATGCCTGGTGTTTTGTTCCACTCTTGCCGCCCTAGTTTCTGTCATACCGGTGTTATGTTCCCGGATTTTGCGTTCCTTACGCGGTCGGGTGATTTATGGGACCCCCTTGACAGTTCACTTTGAATAAAACTCCTCCAGCAAGGCCCAACCTTGGTTTTACCATTTGCCTCACCACCACCTACCTTTCCCTTGGGTCGGCCAACCCGAGGGTCATCTTTATTTTACCCCCCCCCCCCGGGGGCCAGTGCTTGTCTAAGTGTTGGCCCAAACCGAGCGATGTCCTGCGCCCCCTGGGAAACCAGGGTCTATGCCAACCCGACGTCTGGCTCATCCGGTGTGCCCTGAGAACGAGATATGTGCAGCTCCTATCGAGATTTGTCGTCACAGCGGGAGGCTTTGCTGGTCTTGTTTTACCATTGTTGAAATGTCTTGTAAACCGGGATTCCCAGTCTGATCGGGTCTTCCTGGGAGAAGGTATATCCTTCGTTGATCGTGAGAGCTTATCATGGGCTAAGTTGGGACACCCCTGCAGGGTATAATCTTTCGAAAGTCGTGCCTGCGGTTATAGGCAGATGGGAATTTGTTAATGTCCGGTTGTAGATAACTTGACACCAGATCCAAACTAAAACGCATCAACCGTGTGTGTAGCCGTGATGGTCTCTTTTCGGCGGAGTCCGAGAAGTGAACACGGTTTATGTGTTATGTTTGACGTAAGTAGGAGTTCAGGATCACTTCTTGATCATTGCTAGCTTCACGACAGTTCCTTTGCTTCTCTTCTCGCTCTTATTTGCGTATGTTAGCCACCATATATGCTTAGTCGCTGCTGCAACCTCACCACTTTACACCTTCCTTTCCCTTTAAGCTTTGCTAGTCTTGATACCCATGGTAATGGGATTGCTGAGTCCTCGTGGCTCACAGATTATTACAACAATAGTTGCAGGTACAGGTTGTGCGATGATCATGACGCGAGAGCGATGCTTGCTTGCATTGAGTTCTTCTTCTGCTTCTTCTTTGATCAGGGGATAGGTTCCAGGTCGGCAGCCTGGGCTAGCAGGGTGGATGTCGTTTGAGTTTCTGTTTGTGTTCATCCGTAGTCGGATGTTGCTCTTATGTATTGTGATGTTGTATTCGTGTGGCATTGTATGCCTTATGTATGTATCCCCATCTATTATGTAGTGTCGATGTAATGATATCCACCTTGCAAAAGTGTTCCAATATGCGGGTCTATCCTTGGTCGGACCTTCGAGTTCCTTTTGGATAGGGTCGCATATTGGGCGTGACATTATTACTTTGGTTGAATCTGATCCTTTTTATGGCCTTGAATCTGAAACTGTTGTGGCACATCTTACCAAGTTGAATGATATAGCTACCCTGTTTAATCATGATGATAAATCTCGCTATTATTATATCCTTAAGATATTTCCGTTCTCGTTAAAGGGTGATGCTAAGACTTGGTATAATTCTCTTGCTCCTGGTTGTGTGCGTAGTCCCCAGGATATGGTTTATTACTTCTCTGCTAAATATTTCCCTGCTCATAAGAAACAAGGTGCCTTGCGGGAAATATATAATTTTGTGCAAATCAAAGAAGAGAGTCTCCCACAAGCTTGGGGGAGGCTTCTCCGTTTACTTAATGCTTTGCCTGATCATCCTCTTAATAAAAATGAAATACTTGATATCTTTTATAATGGACTAACCGATGCTTCCAAGGACTACTTGGATAGTTGTGCTGGTTGTGTTTTCAGGGAAAGAACAGTTGACGAAGCTGAATTACTATTGAATAATATGTTGGCTAATGAAAATAATTGAACTCTTCCTGAGCCAATTCCCGAGGCAATTCCTGAACCAATTGAGCCAACTCCCGAGCCTATTCCTAAACCCACTCCGAAGAAGAGATGTGTTTTATTTCTCATCCTGAAGATATGCAAGAGGCAAAGAAATCAATGAAAGAAAAAGGTATTAAAACTGAAGATGTTAAGAATTTACCTCCTATTGAAGAAATACATGGTCTTAATATACCGCCTGTCGAAGAACCACATTGTCTTGATAACCCGACACATGTAGTAAAGGTAAATTCTCTCTATAGATATGATAAAGTTGAAATCTCTTCTACTAAATTTCATAGCCCATGCTTAGATGAATTTGATGACTTTACGGCTAGACAAGAAAGTTTTAATGCTTATGTTGGTAGAGAGTTAAAGAATAATGCTTTCGAAATAGGACGCATGAGCGATAATATGGCTAGAGTTAAAGGTGAACTCAAACTCGTTAGCAAATATGCTTCTATGGTTGCTACTCAAGCTGAGCAAGTACTTAAAGCTCAAAATGATTTGCTTGATGAATTAAATAATAAAAATGACTTTGCTGTTAGAGTGTCTACTAGAACTAGTAGAATGACTCAGGAACCTTTGTATCCTGAAGGCCACCCTAAGAGAATCGAGCAAGATTCTCAGAGAAATAATTTAGAGGCACCTAGTTCTTCTAAAAAGAAGAAAAAGAAAAATGATAGGACTTTGCATGCTTCTAGTGAACCTGTTGTAGACACACCTGAGAATCCCAATGATATTTATATCTCTGATGCTGAAACACAATCAGGTGATGAACATGAACCTAGTGATAATGTTAATGATAATGTTCATGTTGATGCTCAACCTAGCAAAAATAATGAAGTAGAGATTGAACCTGCTGTTGATCTTGATAACCCACAATCAAAGAATCAACGTTATGATAAGAGAGATTTTGTTGCTAGGAAGCACGGTAGAGAAAAAGAACCATGGGTTCAGAAACCCATGCCCTTTCCTCCTAAACCATCCAAGACAAAGGATGATGAGGATTTTGAGCGCTTTGTTGAAATGATTAGACCTATCTTCTTACGTATGCGCTTAACTGATATGCTCAAAGTAAATCCTTATGCTAAGTATATGAAGGATATCATTACAAACAAAAGAAAGATACTGGAAGCTAAAATTTCCACCATGCTTGCTAATTACACTTTTAAGGGTGGAATACCAAAGAAACTTGGAGATCCGGGTGTGCCAACTATACCATGCTCCATTAAAAGAAATTATGTTAGAACTGCTTTATGTGATCTTGGAGCCGGTGTTAGTGTTATGCCTCTCTCTTTATATCGTAGACTTGGATTGAATAAGTTGACACCTACTGAAATATCTTTGCAAATGCTGATAAATCAACTGCTATACCTGTCGGTATTTGTGAGGATGTGCCTGTTGTGGTTGCAAATGTCACTATCTTAACGGACTTTGTTATTCTTGATATTCCCGAGGACGATAGTATGTCGATTATCCTTGGTAGACCCTTTTTGAATACTGTAGGGGCTGTTATTGATTGCAACAAAGGCAATGTCACTTTTCATGTTAACGGTAATGAGCATACGATACACTTTCCGAGGAAACAATCCCAAGTTCATAGCATCAATTCTATTGGAAAAGTTCCAACTATTATTATTGGAGGTTTTGAATTTCCTCTTCCTACTATCAAGAAAAAGTATGATATTCTTATTGTTGGGGATTTTCATATCCCCATTGAGGTAACTTAGTGTTATTCGAAATTTCTCCGGTTCCGTGTTATTCGGAATGAGTTTGTTAACAAGACTTTATCAACCTTGTTAGTGGATTCATTTTGATGATAATGAGAGGGATGAAACTAGAAGGCACAACCTTCTGTACCCTCTTTTTACTTCCTGCTATTTAGAACATATAAAGAAAAAATAGTATTATCCGTCTATTCTCTGAATTATTCGTGCATTAAAAAAATATCCTGAAAGTAAAAGTTCTCCAAATGCCGTGCAAATTTAGTATTATTTTTTATGGAATATTTGAGGATTTTAGGCACTGAAATCACTGTAGGAGGGGCAAGCACCAGGCCACAAGAGTGGAGGGCGCGCCCACCTACCCTAGGCGTGCCCCCCTATCTTGTGGGCCCCTGATGGCCCCCCTCCACTTATGCCAGCACCCACACACTCCATCTTCTTCCCAAAAAAATCCCCATCCAGCTCAAGCACGAGTTCTAGCTCATTTTGCTACGATTTTCGATCTCCTTGCTCAAAGCTCCATTCACAAAACTGCTTTGGGAGATTGTTGCTTGGTATGTGACTCCTACATTGGTCCAATTAGTTTTTGTTCTAGTGCTTTATTCATTACAAATTTTTGCTGCATAGGTGACCATGTTCTTGAGCTTGCATGTTGAATTTATGAGGTCCCAAGTAATTCTAATGCATGATATAGGCCCTAGGCACTTGTAGGAGTAGTTGCTATCAATCTTGTTTAGTTTTATTCACTTTTATTTTGAAGTTACTAAAATTTCAGAATTTTTTCAGAAAAAGAATTATGTCTAGGAGAATGTACCAAGGTGGTTCCTCGGTGAAGAAAGGGCCCAGGATTTCTATACGTGAGCAAGACGTTGAACTACCGAGGGACGCAGATGTACGAGCTTGTGAGTGGCCATCCGATGATTTTATGGTCGAAGCAGGCTTTAAGGAGGAATTTGACGTGTATGTGCATAATGCTGAGCTGGAGGACTTCTTACAAGATAAGTGTCCTCAGTACTATCAATTGACTGATTCCTTTGTGCGGAGGTTTAAATATAACTGTACGCGTAATTCTCCTAGTGTCCTATTTGATATTTATGATGCATCTTATACCATGGACTTAGAGGATTTTACAACTGCTTGCAAACTTCCACAGTGGGGTAATACTAATGATCCTCACAAATATGAATTTAGAGATTTCCTTGCTAGTATTACTGTGGGAGAATCCAGGGACATAGCACAAGCTACCATAGGGAGCATTCATTTTCCGGATATACATTATTTTGCTCTCTTTATTGGTAGATGCATTAACGGTAAAGATGAAGCATGTCACATGTGTGTCCCTGATCTGTGTGTCCTCAAGAGTGCTGTGTTAGGTTATAAAGGTTACAACTTGGGGGCAATAGTTGCACGTAGGTTGCAGAATAATGGTAGAGCTGTAGATTTATTTGGAGGAATTTATGCAACCCGTGTGGCTAATTATCTTGGTATAGCCCCACGAGAGGGGGATATGATGATACCTCCTGCTTATTTAGATTATGACGCTATGGTCAATCATCATTTTCTTAGGAGGAATGAACAATTCCTCCATTATCGACTAATCTATGACAGATGCAATGTCGTCCATGTTACTCTTCCTGCTCCTCTCCTTTTTGATTATCAGGCAAAAGAAAGATATTTTGTTACCAGGGAGGAAGTAGCTGAACATGAGGGGAGAGCGGAGGCAACTTGCCAACATGCCGCACCTCAGGAGGCGGTTGCTGCTGCATCTCAGTACGACCCCAGCTACAACTACGGATATCAGCCAGGCGGTCCTTGGTATTAGACCAACTTAGGCCAAAAGCCTAAGCTTGGGGGAGTACGTATTTCTCATCGACTTTACATTCATGTTCACACTAGTCGTCGGTGCTCATACTCTTTCATTGTATTATCCATCCTAGTTTCATTTCCTTTTTCCCGCTTTCTTCTTGTGAGTTTGATAAACCTTAAGAAAAAACCAAAAAATTAGTTAGTTTAATTTCCATGCTTGTAGTAGTAATTAAAATGAAAACCCAAAAATATTTCTCATTCTTCTTTTACTTGTTGCGAGCTTTCCCGTATAAATAGTTTTATTTTATTTTCTTTCCTTTGGGGGTCGAGAGTAGAAGACCATATTGAAAATGTTTAGTGGCTCTCGCATGCATGTTTATTTAACTCAGAGCCCATATTACCTTGTCTTCTCTCTTGAGTTGAATGCTTGCAGATTCCAGCTTAGTCCAATGCACGTACACTCTTATTATTATACACATCGTTCGGTCGTGCAAGTGAAAGGCAATAATGATGATATATGATGGACTGGTTGAGACGAGAAAAGCTGGTATGAACTCGACCTCTCTTGTTTTTGTAAATATGATGAGTTCATCGTTTCTGATTCAGCTTATTATGAAATAAACATATTTGCAATGACATTTAGAGATTATAGTTGCTTGTGCCATGCTTGATTATCTATGAGTTATAATGGTTTACCTTGTGTGCCAACATGCTAGTAGAATGATTATGATGTGGTATGATGGGATGGTATCCTCCTTTGAATGAATTGAGTGACTCGACTTGGCACATGTTCACGCATGTAGTTGAAACAAATCAACATAGCCTTCATGATATTTATGTTCATGGTGGATTATATCCTACTCATGCTTGTATTCGGTGTGAATTAATTTTGATGCATGTTTATGACTGTTGTCGCTCTCTCAGTTGGTCGCTTCCCAGTCTTTTGCTAGCCTTCACCTGTACTAAGCAGGAATACTTCTTGTGCATCCAAACTCCTTAAACCCCAAAGTTGTTCCATATGAGTCCACCATACCTTCCTATATGCGTTATTTACCTGCTGTTCCAAGTAAATTTGTATGTGCCAAACTCCAAACCTTCAAATGAAATTCTGTTTTGTATGCTCGAGTAGCTCATGCTTCAACTAGGGCTGCCTATATTTGCTAGGTGGGTTATTCTCAAGAGGAGTGGACTCCGCTCCTCATTCACGAGAAAGGGCCGGTAACCGGGATGCCTGGTCCCATGATCCAAAAAGATCAAAGCAAATCAAAATAATTAAACAGAACTCCCCCAGGGTTGTTGTTAGTTGGAGGCACTCGTTGTTTTGAGAAAGCCATGGATTGATGCTTGTTGGTGGTTGGGGGAGAATAAACCTTTACCATTCTGTTTGGGAACTGCCTATAATGAATGTAGTATGGAAGATACAGCCATCTCATAGTTGTTGCGTTGACAGTGAAAGTATGCCGCTCAAAATGTTATTCAATATCTATTTTTAAATAGAGCTCTGGCACCTCTACAAATCCCTGCTTCCCTTGTGAAGGGCCTGTCTATTTACTTTTATGTTGAGTCATCACCCTTCTTATTAAAAAGCACCCGCTAGAAAGTACACTGTCATTTGCATTCATTACTATTGGTTTATATTGGGTATGACTTGACTGGATCTCTTTTACCATGAATTACAATGTTTAGTCAGTCCTTGATCTTTAAAGGTACTCTGCATTTATGTTTTGCGGTCTCAGAAAGGGCTAGCGAGATACCTTTTTGTTATATCATGTTATGATTGTTTTGAGGAAGTGTTGTCATCCAAATTTTATTATTATGGCTCGCTAGCTGATTATGCTATTGATATGAGTAATTCTGAGACCAAAGTGTTATTGTGAGTATGGTTATTTCATAATATTTGCCGAAACCTAAATGCTGGCTTTGCATGTTTACAACAACAAGAGCAAACAGAGTTTGTAAAAGTTTTTCTTTATCACTTTCAGTTTCTCAACTGAATTGCTTGAGGACAAGCAAAGGTTTAAACTTGGGGGAGTTGATACGTCTCCAACGTATCTACTTTTCCAAACACTTTTGCCCTTGTTTTGGACTCTAACTTGCATGATTTGAATGAAACTAACCCGGACTGACGCTGTTTTTAGCAGAACTGCCATGATGTTGTTTTATGCGTAGAAAACAAAAGTTCTCAGAATGTCCTGAAAATCCACAGAGGCACTTTTTGGAAAATATAAAAAATACTGGCAAAAGAATCAAGACCAGGGGGCCCACACCCTGTCCACGAGGGTGGGGGGCGCGCCCTCCCCCTTGGGCGCGCCCCTCTGTCTCGTGGGCCCCCTGAGGCTCCACCGACCTCAACTCAAACTCCATATATTCCGTCTCGCGGAGAAAAAAATCAGAGAGAAAGTTTCGTTTTACGATACGGAGCCGCCGCCAAGCCCTAATCTCTCTCGGGAGGGCTGATCTGGAGACCGTTCGGGGCTCCGGAGAGGGGGATTCGTCGCTGTAGTCATAATCAACCATCCTCCATCACCAATTTCATGATGCTCACCGCCGTGTGTGAGTAATTCCATCGTAGGCTTGCTGGACAGTGATGGGTTGGATGAGATTTACCATGTAATCAAGTTAGTTTTGTTAGGCTTTGATCCCTAGTATCCACTATGTTCTGAGATTGATGTTGCTATGAATTTGCTATGTTTAATGCTTGTCACTAGGGCCCGAGTGCCATGATTTCAGATCTGAACCTATTATGTTTTCATGAATATATGTGTGTTCTTGATCCTATCTTGCAAGTCTATAGTCACCTATTATGTGTTATGATCCGACAACCCCGAAGTGACAATAATCGGGATACTTCTCGGTGATGACCATAGTTTGAGGAGTTCATGTATTCACTATGTGCTAATGCTTTGTTCCGGTTCTCTATTAAAAGGAGGCCTTAATATCCCTTAGTTTCCGTTAGGACCCCGCTGCCACGGGAGGGTAGGACAAAAGATGTCATGCAAGTTCTTTTTCATAAGCACGTATGACTATATATGGAATACATGCCTACATTACATTGATGAACTGGAGCTAGTTCTGTGTCACCCTATGTTATAGCTATTACATGAGGAATCGCATCCGACATAATTATCCATCACTGATCCATTGCCTACGAGCTTTTCACATATTGTTCTTCGCTTATTTACTTTTCCGTTGCTATTGCTACAATCACTACAAAACCCAAAAACATTACTTTTGCTACCATTGCCTTTATTATCATATTGCTTTGCTACTAAATACTTTGCTGCAGATACTAAGTTATCCAGGTGTGGTTGAATTGACAACTCAACTACTAATACTCAAGAATATTCTTTGGCTCCCCTTGTGTCAAATCAATAAATTTGGGTTGAATACTTTACCCTCGAAAGTTGTTGCGATCCCCTACACTTGTGGGTTATCAGCCCCTCTTGGGTGGTGGCGAGGCTGGTCCCTCCTTAGGGGCCTTCCCTTTCTCAGCAAACGAGAACCTCCTCGTCGGCGCCATGAGCCTCGCAACTACGGCGAAGCAAAGAAGAGGAATGAACGAGCAGCGAGAAGATGAAGATAGAGATGAGCAAGGGGGGCTCTACACCTCCCCTCATTCATAGCCAGAGGGAGGCCAACCGCCGGCCTCCATGATCTCGCGCAATGATGATTCCTCTGCATGCAGCGTCGACTTGTCAAGTCGAACGGTTGTCGAGGCAGCATGGGGAAGCAGAGACGCCCATGTCCCATCAATCGCCACGCATCATCCAAGGCCGTAGGCGCTTAGGGCCCGTGGAGCTCCGCACTTGCCCTTTGGCTTCACCTAGAAGCCAAGTCCAAGCACGCCTTGGTCCCGGGGGCTACTGTGAGCATTCTGGATACGGGGGTACTCAGACTAGCCTGCCTGTGGGCCACGGCATGGATCCATCAACGGCCTAGTACGGCCCAGCTTAAACACCAACTCAGGACCCTCGCGAGGGGCCAAGCCTCACGAGGCGAACGACACCAAGACCCCCAAAGCGATCGACCTCCTCTGGCTGGCTCCCGAGGAGCGGAGATTTCTATGCAAGGCTCACCTAGCGAGGTTCGACTAATGTGAGCCATGACGACCAAGGCCAGGCGGGGGCCAGCGGGCACAGAGTACCAGTTTCCTCTTCAGTGCAAAGTAGGCAAGTAGCAGGCGCGGAGTCCCGAGGAATCAACCAAAGGTTTCCATTCTTGTGCAACGAGACAAAGACCGCCAGGATGGAAGGACGGAGGTCATTGTCGAGCCCACCGCAGCGTCACGACCAAAGGCTTTTGCAGGCAAAGAACACTTTAGTCAGTATAGGGTGTACTTGTTGTCTCCCTTAAATTTGGCCGTTGTGGGATCCCTTCCCGCCTTCATTTGGGAAGAGGACCAAGGCCACTATAAATAGGGCCTAGCCACCACCAAGGAGGGGGACAGATCGAGCCGATCGGATCCATTCCACCCTCACCAGCTCAGCAGCTCACTGATCCCAAAAACATGCCTCCTGAGTCTGTTCTCCACTGTACTAGTTCTTCCTCAGCCCCTCGAGGCAAATCCACCACAAAGCAGGAGTAGGGTTTTACACCGCAAGGTGGCCCGAACTTGGGTAAACTGTCGTGTCTTCCCTTTCCCTTCGAGATCGACATGTTAGGCTATGAGATTGGCGAGTCAGTAGACTAGGTAGGTTGAGATCTCCGCACGCACCCCAGAGTTCGAACCTCTCAATGGTTTGCGGGATCTGAAATCTGACAGACGGCTCAGCAACAATTCATCGAGATCTCCATAAACATGGATTTCCAGAATTAAGTGAACAAGGTGATAGCATTGGACACACCAAAGTATATAATGAAATATCTTTGAGGAGAACATCCACAATTAAACACTGAACGAAAGTGCAAAAGACTTAGAATGTTAGAATGGTGATTCAATAACCAAAAAACTTAGAATGAAAAATCGACCATTCACATCAAAGCAATAGGGTTGCTGGAAGTTTTGAATTCACAAATCATGGTTCGAATTGTTGGTATTCCGGTCAGAAACAACACGGTGACCATGAAATAAATGGAGATGGCGAGAAGTATTACCATATCAACAATTCTTACGAGGTGAAGCAATTTTCACAACACCCATGATATAAAAGATGGTAATACTCCAAGGTAGAACATAAAATAAGCTGGATAGCTAGGAGCTCCATAACATGATCAAGTTTATGTCGGAGGGAAGGCAATAATGTTGTCGATGATAACACAAATCATTGAGGGGCACGGACGACATCTCTCATCAAGAATCCGATTGATATCCTGGAAGAGCTCAGGATGTCGATGATGATCACGACACATTTGTTGAGAGATTTCATGAAGATTTAGTTGATGGGCGATGACATCAAGTCAAAGGAATGATGAAGTGCAAGGTTATTGGAACCACGGGTACGACACAAACTCTAAATCAAGCTTGCTGGTCAAGGAAAAATGATATGACAAGGAAGATTGGCGTAAGCTTAGCTCATCGTCGAAAATTATGCTCCGAGAAGAAGGGCCAGGTAGCATAGTTAAAATTTAGCACGATAATGATATAGCTGATTAGGATAGGAATGACGTGATGCAGTATTAAACTCCCCAGCAACAAGTACTAGGAGTATTGGATCACAGTGTGGATTCAAGTCACTTGTCAAAGTTCTCGAGTGACGGACAATGCAGGTCTGCGAACTGACTAAAACGGTGAGAGTAATATTCCATCAAGAATTTAGAAGAGATAGTGCAATGGCATGCTATCCTCGAGATAACAGGGGTTAATACCAAAAGGTAGAGCAGAACAGAGGTTGGACAGGTGTATTAATCTGCATAAGACAAGTCCTTGAACTTCTCGGAGAAGAGGGACCAAAGAAGAAGAATCATGGTCCGAGCCATAGCTGTTGGGGATCCAATTTAATGACATCGAAAGAATTATCCAAATGATTAAATATTTTGCAAAAAGCTTCCATGATAAGTTCCACATCGGGTCCATGGGCATGAACACAAAGGTGCAAGGTCGACTCCCACTTCTTCAATACCTAACCTTTCATTCACTTCTTATCTTCGAAGAAGTTGTAGAGTTGAAAATTTATCTGACGTAACGTCAGTAGATATAACCCACATAACCTTCAGTCAAACATAGATTATGGAAGGCATAGGTTCAACCCATCGGGGCATCTTAGGAACATATACCACAAATTTATGGAATTAACAGATAAAATCTCAAAGCGGAATACATACGGCAAGAATTAAATGATACTACATTGCCGAAGGCATATGTAACATGGGAAGAACTCACAAGGATTTTGAATAAGCGGAACTATCGGATAATAATCCATTAGAGGATCTAGTGGACCACAAAGGATCTAGTGTGAGTAATTGTACTCAACCAGAAGAAGAAAGAATGCAAGCAGATCAGACTAAAGAAACAACTGGCTAATTCAATCTCAAATGCAAAGGAATTATGATTTCCAAATCGAGGGTTCAGAAGATAATGCTTTGATAAAGTATGTATAAGTTGAATAGACTTAGGGGTACAATCGACGGCAATTTTATTGGTCGAGAACCAGCTCATGTTCAAAATGACATCTGAGCCGAAAGGATGAATTCTAGGATTCGATTGAGGATTGTGAGCATTCACACACATGTTGAATCAACATGATTAGAATGACAATCACAAAGGATTTTAATGAATATTGCTAGACAAATGGAATTAACCAGAATGCAAGTATGCAAGAATTCCAAGAGCAATAGGCTATAGAGGATTTTTGGAGATCAAATAGTATTTCAAAGAATTTTGTGAAACACATGAACAACTAGTAATGAATAGATACTAGGCAAGTGTGAGGAATTATCTGTAGGGGCATTCATGCGGCAAGGAACTGCAAGGCAGTAGACATGAAGGGGCTCTCGGAATATTGGAAAATGTTTCAGGGTATCTTGTAATAACAAGATCAATTGGGAATGAATGTATGAATGGGAAGTGTAAGTCATTATCCATAAGAATATAAAGGTGGTAGGGAATTGCATCGGCGATGGGCACAAGGAACTCAGGAATACATCGAAGAGTATCTTCGGAATCTTCTGGTGAAGCATGCGATCATCTGGACTGAAGGGGCTCTCCGGGAGGAAGTAGTTACGAGAACCTAGAGTCATAATTAGTAAAATCTTTAGCCTAAATAGAAGAGTGATGAGAGTCCCAGTGTAAAGGCGAGGAATAAAAGATCCTAATACCACTCAATTGTGATGTGGGCCCATAAGCTACATAATAATGTTAGTAAAAGTTTTCCAAAGACTACACTCAACTTCGGCCAAGGAGTTGGAAGGGGATTCCTACAGGCAGTCGGCTCTGATACAAACTTCTGATGCCCCCGATTCAATTGTACACTAATCATACACGCAAATGTGTACAATCAAGATCAGGGACTCACGAGAAGATATCACAACACAACTCTAAACTCAAATGAAAGTCGAGAAGATATCACAACACAACTCTAAACTCAAATGAAAGTCATACAAGCTTTATATTACAAGCCAGGGGCCTCAAAAGCTCGAATACAAATGAGTCAGCGAAAGCAACAATATTTGAGTACACACATAAGTTAAACAAGTTTGCCTTAAGAAGGCTAGCACAAAAGCAACGATGATCGAGAAGGCAAGGCCTCCTGCCTGGAAGCCTCCTAACTACTCCTGGTCATCAACGGTCTCCACGTAGTAGTATCCACCCTTCGGGTAGTAGTAGTAGTCGTCGGTGGTGGCATCTGGCTCCTCGGATCTGTCATCTGATCGCAACAATCAGGTATGAGGAAAACGGGGTAGCAAAGAAACCGTGAGTACTCAACCAAAGTACTCGCAAGACTTACATCAGAACTATGCTAAGTATGCATCGGTATCAAAGGAATGGGGCTATATCTTTGGACTAAACCACAAAATGCTAGAATAGAAGGGAAAGCCTAGTCTATCAAAGGCTAGCATCTTGCAGCATTTAGAAGAGTACAGAACAACATTTTATAATTAGCAAGCATGTTGTAGCATTAACGCCCAGAGATCCTTTCTCGACTCCCTGTGAGAAACCAATCCCGGAACTATCATCTCCAATCCACATCTCAGTATCCAGTTCTAGTTGTAAGGGTCGGGATACAACTCCAAGTCATCTTGTTACTGTGGATATGTCTATTTGAATAGATCAATCTTCCCTGCAGGGGTGCATAGACTTACCCAACACACTCGATCAACTCCGGCTAGACACACCATCAGGTCATGACTGGCCTCAGCCGATTAACACACCGCAATCCTACCTAGACTCAATAGAGAGGCCAACACGCCAGTCTACATCCTAAACGCAGGGGTCTTGGGCCCATCGCCCTTTGCACTCTTGCATGTTGTGTACGTGGCCGGTGAGCAGACCTAGCCCCCTTATACAAGCGCAGGCTTAACCAATTCAACCCGGTGCACGTCGCTCAGTCATTGACATACGAAGAGCTTTCAGCTGATACGTACAACGCAGAGTGCCCATACTTATTCCTGTGTGATGGTTAGTGCAAAAAGGCCATAGGCCTACTCGGATCACATATCCAAACCGTTAGTGTCTTGGTAGCGCGCGGTAATGAATAGAGACTCACGATCATGTGACCCCGCCGCCCCATCTTGTGGACTTTCAGCAAGGGACTAGAATGCCCGGCCGTGCCACATAATTATCTCGTGGGTACCCTCCAGGCCAACTGAAAGTGCTAGTTATTGACTAGAGGGGGGGTGAATAGGCGATTTTTAGGAAAGTCTTCAAAACATGGAAGTTTCGAAGAAAACGATAGAAACAGCCTAATTGATATGCAGCGGAAGATAAACTACAACAAGCAAGCCATAATCAAGTATGCAATAGCATTAACGTTTGAAGATTAATAGCAGCTAGGTAGTAGGATCAGGATGGAAGATAGTATGAAGCCAATCAACAATAGTAGTCAAGCAATGAAGTCAATCAGATAAAACAATAAGCAATGACTTCACGAAGAAAAACTCAAAGTAAAGGAGGGAAGAGATAGAACCAGTTGTTTGTGGAGGACACGGGATTTGTTGGACTAGTTCCAGTTGCTGTGACAACTGTATGTATGGTTAGGGAGGCTGAGATTTAACTCAGAAGACCGTGTCTTCACCTTATTCCCCTTGAGTTAAGGTCACTTAGTCCTCGCCCAATCACTCTGGTAAGTCTTCAAGGGAGACTTCCAAACCTTCACAGACTTCGTTCACTCGGCAATCCACAATGACTCTTGGATGCTCAGAACGCGATGCCTAACCGGCTGGAGGATACACAGTCCTCAAGTGTAATAAGTCTTCAGGTCACACAGACAGAAAGACTTCAGTGATGCCTAACACTCTTTGGCTCTGGGTGTTTGGGCTTTGTCCTCGCAAGGATTTCTCTCTCTCAAATGCTTCGAGGTGGGTTGCTCTCAAACGACAAAAGCCGTATACAAACTCTGAGCAGCCACCAATTTATGGTGTAGGGGGTGGGCTATTTATAGCCACCAGGCAACCCGACCTGATTTGTCCAAAATGACCCTGGGTCACTAAGGAACTGACACGTGTTCCAACGATCAGATTTCAAACACACACGGCAACTTTACTTGGGCTACAAGCAAAGCTGACTCATCCAACTCTAGATAAGATTTTCTCTCATTGTCTTCGCTCGAAGACATAGGATTTGGGTTGAGCATCACTTTAGTCACTCTGACTTAGTTCACTTGGACCCCACTTAACAGTACGGTGGTTCCTATGACTCAACAAAGAAGAAAGGAAACGACGAAACCACACAGTCTTCGCGCTCCATTGTCTTCACGTAATGTCTTCTCATGTCATAGTCTTTAATATGAATATCTTCTCATACCACCATTGTCTTCAATATCTTCATACATTTTTAGGGGTCATCCCCAGTAGGTAAACCGAATCAATGAGGGACACTACCTGCGTTATCCTGCAATTCTCACAAACGCATTAGTCCCTCAACCAACTTTGTCGTCAATACTCCAAAACCAACTAGGGGTGGCACTAGATGCACTTACAATCTCCCCCTTTTTGGTGATTGATGACAAACTGGTTGAAGTTTTCAACGGGGATAAAGTATGTGAAATTGTAAGGATAGGAATTGTCTTCATAAGTAGCAAGGGCTCCCCCTGAAGATGTGCATATTAATAACTTGCTTTTGGATTGCAAATGCACATGGCAGGTTGTACTTATGGAGATCCACTTCAACTTATGAAGATAATTCATCATGCATGAAATGATATAACAAGTAGAATGACATGCATAATGAAAAATGGACGTCTGTAGGATGATCTAAGTGCGGAAGTTATCATCGCATCAGAGTAAAGCAAACACGTAGCAGAAGTGGCAAACGACCATCAAGTTTAGGTGTTACAACTCAAAGAACCAAATGTATCAAAATGCAAGAGTTGTAAGCACGCAGCAAAATATAATGCAACCGCCCATATGAACCTGCTTGAAGACTATCAGCTCATACGCTTCTCCCCCTTTTGTCAGTAATGACCAAAAAGGTTTGAAGACATAGAGCATCTACTTGTCTTCTTGATGAGTAGGTGAAGCAACAGGGTTGTTGTCGTTGGGTGGCGGTGCAGAGGAACTTGGTGCAGTGTCGATGCGTGCAGTAGTTGGAGGTGGTGAAGTAGCGTCATCTTCATTATCGATCACTCTGGCATTAACTGTTGCCACGGAGGAGGAATATTCAGAGTCTTCAAGAGATGGAGTTCTTCGTAAGACAGCATTCCGTGGAGGAGTGGAGTCAAACTGAAATCTTTCATTGAAGCCATCTCTTGAAGATCTGCTTCAGCACTAAGCAGGGTCAAACTCTTCCATGATCTCCGGCAAGTTTCATGAGCAACAAAGGCATTCTTGGTGGCAAGGTTGCGAATGTGATTGACATCCACCAAGAGGCTTTGCATCTGTTTCTTGAGCCAAAAAGTGATGTTTATCCTGTTTCTGATGAAGGGCCACAAGAAGTTCTCGGTCATTGAGAACGCGAGAACGCTTGCGAGGCCTTTGGGCAATGGTGCTTTCAGTGGCTTCAGTGGGCGCTCTGTGAGGCAGACGAGTGTTACCAGCAAATGGATAGATTCGTGTTGCTGCTTGAACACCTTCAATGGGTTGAGTGAAGCTTTGGTGCTCGGCATTCTGAAGACAAAGAGGCTTCTTGGCAGGGTCAGGATATATAGCTTCAACTGACATATCAACCTCAGGTAGAAAAATCACATGATTGCGAGCAGAAGGTTGATAGTTGACAGTAGAGTGTCGCTTTATGAGGCGCATGACCCATGGAGCATAAAACTTCAGACCAAAGAGATCAGAACCAGAGGCAGCCGGTTGTTTGATGAAGAAATCTTGTGCATTGAAACTGATGCCATTGTAAATGTAGAAGACCAAAGTCTTCATAGCTCCTTCAAGCTTTGCCGCTGATGAATGTCCTTTGATAGGCCATAGAGTCCGCCTGATGATATGATATATGGTGCGTGGCAGATACTCAAGGTCTTCAACAAAGAACTCTGTTGGATATTCAGCATCACAGGGCAAAGGCTTCATCATGCTCAGCATCTGGCTCATATTGGGTTCAGGCCTATGAAAGATGCTTTCCAGGGCATTGCGATGATGTTGACAGCCAGGTTCATACAGTTCTCCAGGAGTGGCAAGCCCTGTAAGCTCGATGATGTCCATAGCTTTGGCTTCATGATGAACATTTCCAGTCATCCACTCGAGAACCCATGTCTTGATGTCTCTGTTGTAGCCGCGAATGTGCAGAGTGGCATAGAATTGAAGCAATAGCTCTTCATTCCAATGTTCTTTGTCTGTCACAACGTGGAGCAGACCAGCATCACGAAAGCAATCAAGTGCTTCTTCTAAGCATGGCAGTCCAGCAATGGCTTCAGTGTCAAGGCGCATATGAGGGAAAATGCGCCCTTGATCATATAACACGCATGAGTAATAGCTTCTCTGTTGATAGCTCCAGAACCGATCTGATGCAATTCTTGGCTTCGTGTAGGGGTTCTTTGAGCTGTCAAAGAATGTGTTGTGGCTCTTGAAGCCATTAGCATTGAAGGACCCGGGGGAGTTGGCAGTACCTGGAAACCTTGGCAACCTGGGCTTTGGCTTCTGCACTTGAGGCCTATGCTCAATATGATAGTCAAATTGCGGTCCTGAGGCAGAGGGTGGAGGCACCAAAACGGGCCATCGGACAGTAGTGAGCTGACCATGACTATATGCTTGCTCAATTGTGTGAGGCCTTGGAGGCGGAACAGGAGCAGAGGCAACATCGGAGGCAGGCTGCACGACAGGTGCTTCGGGAGCAGTTGTCATGTTGACTTCAGGTGCAGCATCCTCATTGGCTTCGGGTGCAGCATCCTCATGGACTTCAGGTGCAGCATCCTCATTGACTTCAGGTTCAGTAGCCACATTTGCTTCAGGCACAGTTAGTGTAGGCTCCACATTAGCATCAGCCATGACTACATCACTGGCTGTATTGACGTTGGTGGTGGCAGCCTCAACATTTTCAGCCTCCACTTGAGGAGCTGGAGGGTCAGACACAGACACGTTCAGATTATGAACTACTTCTTCTTGAATGGGGGGAGTAGAGACACGTTCTTCTTGACGCTCTTCATCGGATGATGCAGCCGGATTGTCTTCAGCAGCATGTGCTTCAGACTCGGAGACATTCACAGTTGGAGCAGGTTCAGAAAGTACTTGCCGTGCAACAGGTGAACGTTGCACTTCTCCTTCTGGAACGCTCGACAGAGGGACTTCAGGCCTTTGTCCTCTGCGAAGCCTGCGAAGAGCTGGCTTCACTTTAGGAGATGGAGTTGGCTGAGCCTAAAAGTCTTCATCCTCTTCTTGCACGTTGGGGGTAGCTTGTTGTTGTTGTAGGGGAGTACTGGGGAAGTCTTGTTCTTGTGGGCGATCAGCCCATGAATCATCCTGTGCAATTGGCGTCAGAGGACGACCAATGCTGATGAGTTTACTATTCGTACGAACTGAGGAAGAACTTCATCATCTTCAACATTGTCATGATGACCAATGTCTTCAGCAGCGGTGGGTTCAGCTGCTGGAATATCTTCAGCTTCAGGAGCCTCTGTGGAAGCAGGCTCATGCACAGTCATGTGAAGTTCTTGGGATGCAGATGCAGGATGAATCACTAAGAGGGGTTCAACAAAAAGGGGCTCTGTGGGAGCACCCCAATTCTTCTTGGTCTTGCGCTTCTTCTTGGAGGGAGCAGCATCAGAGGCTTCGGTATTCTTCCTCTTTCTAGCTTCTGCCTCTGCAGCCCTCGTTTTCTTCTGTTTAGAAGCGGTTGTGGTGACCTTTGGCTTCGAGCCAGTCATGCTACTTGGGAAGATAATACGTGGAGCTTCTTGGCTTGAAGGCGCAGGCTGATCAGCAGGAAACTTCTTCTTTTTCTTTGCAGCCATTCTGGGATCAATGCCAGGACGGCCAAGTGACTTGCGCTTCTCAGCCTCATTGTAGGCAAGCACACACTTATCAGCCAAACTCTTCATGCGCTCACGAGAGCCTTGAGCTTCTTGGCGCTTCTTCTGAAAAGCTTCTTTAAGCTCATGCAGCATGACCTTAAAGTTTCTGACGTCTTGAACACTTAGCTTGGCCACATGCTTCTTGAATTGAGCCTTCTCATAATCAATCTTGTGCTTGAGCTCAACTATTCTCTGAGCGAGAGCCAGCTCAGAAGCAATGGCGCCATTGAAAGAGACGCTGAGGCCAATTGGAAGCTGTAAATCTTCAAAGCTGACATTTGGGGTGTCGAACCACTCATCAATGAAATTGTGGATGATGGCCACATCAAAGAGAGGCAAGTTGTTGAAGATTTCTGCTTCTTCCTTGCTTTTTATCAGCTGCTCAAGAGCATCATCCGCAAGATCTTCATCACTTGATAGATCAATGGGTTCTTCACGCAGAATAGCAGCAGGAGTCAGAGCTTGATCAGCACGCTTGACAAGTTGCTTTTTCTTCTCCGTCCTCTTGGAGATACGGGATTGATCTTCAGACTGCACACTGGCTTCAGGAGGTGCAGTGGCCAATGGCTTCACACGAGAAGCTTTTGGTGGTACGGGTTTAGAAGCCTTTAGCTTCTTTTGCTTCTGTGGTTTTGAAGGAGGAGCTAGGGCTTCATCAGAATCAGCCTCATTGTCAAAATGATCCACTTTGGCACCTTGTACCAAGATGTAGGAGATGAGGCCATCAAGGTTTGCAAAGGGGCCAATTCTATTTTCTTCAGCTTCACGAGTCCCATCCTCACGGGGAGCAGAGGGACCAGGATTGAAGTCCAACCCCCACGACTTCTTGTTTTCCTTTGCCGAAGCCACAGCAAACTGGACGTTGCGCTTGAAGAGATTGTCGTTGCGACACCAGAGTAATGATGATGGGTCGGCTTCTTCAGACTGTGGTCGACGGACCATGCAAGGATAGAATTCTTGCTCAATGGCTTCAGCTCTGTTCTTGGGTTGAAGGCCTCGATAGAGAATATCGCCCCAATGACTCTTGATAGCATTTTTCTCTGCATATTCCTTGGTGATGAACTTGTACTTGAACCATTCTTCAGCCCAATAGCGTCGAATCCATTGGATTCGTGTCTTGCGCTGATGATAAGTCTCTTCAGGGTCTGTCTTGTACAGTTCTCCTAGGTCATCAGGCAGATCTTTGGATGTTCCTCCTCTGTGCTGTCTGCCACCCTTCCTTGCTGATTTTTCTGCAGCCATGAACTTCAAGATGAATGGCTTCAATACGTTCATAGGCTTCAGAGATTTACGCTTGCTGGTCAAGCAGGAACTGGCTTCAGGAGAATTGATATGATGTTGTAAGTATTCTACAAATGAATGCAGACTAGGAGAACCAAGGGATTCTCCCACAGACATGTACCTGTGACAGCATTAGAGATGCGAGGGAAGGGGAAGAGGTCATATGCATTCTCAGAAGATTTTGAAGATAAATCAGTTTGAAGACATTGACCTCATGATGCGAAGACATTCACTTATATGTGGTGAGTTGGTTCCAGATTTGTACCAATCCGTGAATAAGTACAAGTGAGGAATCGAACTAGATAGGAAATCTAAGTGAATAGACTAGGCATTATGAGATGCAGATAGAATAGATCTAACATTTAGTAGGCAGAAACCACTTTCGGTAAGTAGGATGAATCTATGAAGATCAAAAAGGTGGTAAAAATAGAGTTATAATTACCGCACGAAGAACTACTAGATGGGAAGAATGAGAGACCGAGCAGTTCAGCCCACCGTGCCCTAACTTGGCGACGGAGGACACCTACGGCGACGGCGGAGAGAAAGATGTTCGCGGCCGGCGTGAGGACGGCGTCGGAGAAGTCGCGGCAGCTAAGCGCTTCGTCGCCGGCGTCGTCGAGAGCTAGCGGTGGCGCTAGGGTTTTGACGGAGGTGGAGAGGTGGAAGAAGGATTTCTTTATCGCAGGGGACACATATTTATAAGTAGGTGTGCAGCACAGCGCAATTACGCAGGTGCCCCTGTCTGTTCACATCCGTTGGGTACGTGGCAAGCATGCAACATATTTAGAATTGTCCCACGTTCCCACGCCCGCCAGGTATGTCGGATGTTCGTTCCGGCTTCTCCAGATATCGACAATTAAGATGATTCATTTAAATAGAACTTGATGTTTGTCTCTGTGTCTTCTGCTGACAAGGATGCAGAGAAGACATTCGACAGTTTCAATAGAATGCATATGATTTGGACAGATAGAGTTTGAGATAGTAAGCAGTGAGAGATTAGGGTCCGATCACATTCACTTAGTTCAAAAGATTCAACAGTGAAGACATAGCTATAAGTGAATGTTGTAGAGGACAGAACGCTAGTGTGTATATATATATATATATATATATATATATATATATATATATATATGCAATCAAATCACTATGGCGAAGAAAAATCACGAAGATAAATTGAAACTGAAGACAAACCAAATGCGAAATCTTTGCACAATAACACCATGAGTGAAACACTTCAAACAGAGAAATTTGGTGGTGGCGTTACCCACCGTATAGGAAGTATTAGACCCAGACACGGCGCACAATTATCGTGGCGCTCCAAAGTCAAATTCCATGTTAATGTATTCACACTCAGAGTGTAAATCTTCATTGATTGAAGATATACATTACTTTGTGTGTTGCACATCTAAGTCATCAACATGCATATGTGTTAGGATGTGTGCCTGATCACAGGACATTCGAGGATTCCAAGATATTTAGCTCACACCGTAACTTGCAAAACCTTTTCTCGTCCAAGGGCTTTGTGAAGATATATGCCAGTTGCTCTTCAGTGTTGACGTGCATGATATCTATATCTTTCTTCATAACATGATCTCTGAGAAAGTGATGACGTATTTCAATGTGCTTTGTCTTCGAATGCTGGACTGGATTGTTGGCAATCTTGATGGCACTTTCGTTGTCGCAGAAGAGAGGGACTTGCTTCAGATCGATGCCATAGTCCTTGAGAGTTTGCTTCATCCACAGAAGCTGAGCACAACAAGATCCAGCAGCAATGTATTCAGATTCAGCAGTTGAGAGTGACACACAGTTCTGCTTCTTTGAAGACGAACAGACAAGTGATCGACCGAGAAAATGACGTGTGCCTCATGTAGACTTGCGATCCACTTTATCACCAGCATAATCAGCATCCGAGAATCCAACCAGATCAAACCTTGAGCCCTTTGGATACCATAATCCTAGTGTTGGGGTGTACGCCAAATATCAAAGAATTCGCTTCACAGCTAAGTGATGCGACCCTTTGGTGCCGCTTGGAATCAAGCACACATGCAAACACTAAGCATAATATCTGGCCTAGATGCACATAAATAAAGCAAAGAACCAATCATGGAGCGGTATACCTTTTGATCGAACTCTTTACCATTGTCGTCGGGACCAAGATGGTGCTTGGCTGGCATTGGCGTCGTGTAGCCTTTGCAGTCTTCCATTCCAAACTTCTTCGGACAATCTTTGAGGTATTTTTCTTGAGATATCAAGATGCCATTTCGTTGCTGACGAATTTGAAGACCAAGGAAGAACTTCAGCTCTCCCATCATGGACATTTGATATTGCTCTTGCATCATGTACCCAAACTCATCACTGTACTTCTGGTTGGTGCAGCCGAAGATTATGTCATCCACATATATTTGGCACACAAACAGTTCACCATCATATGTCTTCGTGAAGAGTGTGGGATCGAGAGATCCAGGTTTGAAGCCTTTTCTCTTCAGGAAGTCTTTGATTGTATCATACCAGGCACGAGGAGCTTGTTTGAGGCCATATAGTGCTTTGTTCAGTTTGTACACCATATCAGGATGTTTTGGATCTTCAAAGCCAGGTGGTTGTGCAACATATACTTCTTCTTCAATCTTGCCATTTAGAAATGCACTCTTTACATCCATTTGATATAGCAAGATGTTGTGATGATTAGCATAGGCTAGCAGTATGCGAATAGCTTCAAGCCTAGCAACCGGAGCAAATGTTTCATCGAAGTCAATTCCTTCAACTTGAGTATATCCTTGAGCCACAAGACGAGCTTTGTTTCTCACGACTTGACCATGCTCATCTTGCTTGTTTTGATATATCCACTTTGTTCCAATAATGTTATGCTTGCAAGGGTCAGGTCGCTTGACAAGTTCCCAAACATTATTTAGCTTGAACTGTTGAAGTTCTTCTTGCATGGCTTGAATCCATTCAGGTTCCATAAAAGCTTCAGCAACTTTCTTGGATTCTGATATTGACACAAATGAAAAATGCCCACAAAAATTTGCTAGCTGTGTTGCTCTTGAGCGAGTGAGCGGACCAGGTGCATTGATGTTGTCAATAATCTTCTCTATTTGAACTTCATTTGCAACACGAGGATGAATAGGACAAAGATTCTGCTCTCACTGATCATTGTCATCATTGGGAGGATTGTCTTCGGTCTGAGCATTGTCTTCAGGTTGATTTGGTGCAGAGATGATAAGTTCCTCTTCAGGTTGTGCTTCAGAGGGCATGATCTCACCAGTTCCCATCAACTTGATAGATTCACAGGAGGGAGCTTCATCCAGTGTACTTGGCAGAATTTCTCTTTGTGAACCATTGGTTTCATCAAATCGCACATCCACTGTTTCAACAATTTTGTAGTGGAACAGGTTGAAGACTCTGTAAGAGTGCGAATTCTTTCCATAGCCAAGCATGAAGCCTTCGTGAGCTTTGGGTTCAAATTTTGACTTGTGATGGGGATCCTTGATCCAACATCTAGCACCAAAGCCTCTGAAGTAGCTAACATTTGGCTTCTTGCCAGTGAGGAGCTCATAGGATGTTTTGCCTAGAAGCTTATGGATGTAGACACGGTTGATGATGTGACAAGCTGTATCAATGGCTTCAGGCCAGAACTTTCTTGGTGTCTTGTACTCGTCAAGCATTGTTCGAGCCATCTCGATGAGGGTTCTGTTCTTGCGCTCTACAATACCATTTTGCTGAGGTGTGTATGGAGCAGAAAACTCATGAGTGATTCCCATTGTATCCAGATAAAGATCAAGCCTGGTGTTCTTGAATTCAGTGCTGTTATCACTTCTGATGTGCTTGATCTTGACACCATAATTGTTCATTGCTCGATTGGCGAATCGTTTGAAGACATCTTGTACTTCAGTCTTGTAGAGAATTATGTGCACCCATGTGTATCTTGAGTAGTCATCAACAATGCCGAAGCCATAGAGACACGCCGTTGTTGTGAGGGTGGAGTAGTGGGTAGGTCCAAATAAGTCCATGTGAAGCAGCTCGAAGGGTTGAGATGTTGTCATGATTGTCTTCGAGGGATGCTTGGCCCTTGTCATCTTTCCAGCTTCGCAGGCACCACATAGATGATCTTTCTTGAACTTGACACCTTCGATGCCTATGACATGCTTCTTTTTGACGAGAGTATGCAAGTTCCTCATGCCAGCGTGCCCCAGCCTTCGATGCCAGAGCCAGCATTCTGAAGCTTTAGCAAGAAGACATACGGCAAGTTTTGGACCTGCTAAAAAATCTACCATGTATAGATCACCTTTCCTATACCCTTCAAAGACTAGAGATTTGTCAGATTCCATTAGTACAAGGCAACGATATTTTCCAAATATCACAATCATGTTTAAGTCACAAAGCATTGAGACAGACATTAAGTTGAATCCAAGCGATTCAACAAGCATCACTTTATCCATGTGTTGATCCCTTGAGATTGCAACTCTACCTAGACCCAATACTCTGCCTTTACCAGTGTCAGCAAATGTGATTTTACTCTTGTCGGATGGACGTAAGGTTGAGTCCATGAGAAGACTTTGATCACCAGTCATATGATTAGTGCATCCACTGTCAATAATCCATTCTGAAGATTTTGGTGACATGCCCTACAGTGCAGTTAGGAGGATAGGCTTCACAAGGTATGTTGTGAAGCATAAGCATTTTACACACACATGGATTATCACAGTTTAGATCAAGATTAGCACACAGTATGACAGATAAGAGATTCATATGTGGAATTCATAGTAAGTCATTTTATCATGCGTCCCTTTATGTTTTAGGTCCCCAGCAATTGTATCGGACGCCAATGATTGCTGGCTGGAGACCACATTCTGCAAAAGAGAGTTAGTTCTTCTTCACCACCCACATTTTCAGGGGTGGCTTAGAAGCAATGAGTCTAAGTGCAGCATCTGAGAATTTCGGCTTTGAAGCCCTAGCAAATAGCCTTGCAGGAGATGAATGATACTCATGTGAATAAGCATAGAAGTTCTTAGTTCTATGAACATATCGATTTGAAGACACACGCTCATATTCATGAGTCTGAGTATGATTTCCCTGCAAAACATTGGCGCTAGGGTGACTCAAGTGAGTCCTGTGTTCGCAAGTAGCCGTTGGACCATATGATGCCTTTGGTCTGGGGTTTGTCTTCTTCACTGGTGGTGTCATGATGACATTCACTAGAAGATTTTCAAGGCAGCTTTTGGGTACCCAGATCTTCTTCATAGGAGGTCCATTCCTGCAGTTAGTACCAATATACCTGGCAAACACTTCACCATTCTGATTTTTGAACAGTTTATAGTTTGCATCAAAGGACTCATCAATAATAATAGGATTAGCACAGGTAAATCCAAATAAAGTGGATGGATCCACTGAAGGTTCCTTTGCAGCAACCCATGTGGTTTTGGGATACTGCTCAGGCTTCCAGTAGGAACCATCGGCATTCATTTTCCTCTTGAACCCAACACCCTCTTTCCTAGGGTTTCGATTCAGAATCTGCTTTTTGAGGACATCGCAGAGAGTCTGATGTCCCTTCAAACTTTTGTACATCCCTATTTCAAGCAATGTCTTCAACCTAGCATTTTCATCAACAATACTAGTGGTATCCTCCGCAGAGGGGTTAGTAACCACATCAGTAGTTGAAGACAATGAAACAGCAGCAGCAGTGGAATATTCAGCAACAGATGTAGCGTTATCACGCTCAATGCATTTTAAACATGGTGCTTCAAATTCATCCTGAGTAACGCTGATGTGTTGAGCAAGGAATGAATCTTGCTCCTTCTGAAGATCTTCATAATCCACTCTTATCTTTTCAAGGTCTAGCTTTCTTTGAAGACATTCAGAAGAAAGCTTCTCATGATCAGACAATAGAGCATTATGTTGATCTTGAAGGGCGTCAAACTTAGCATGAAGTCTCTGAAGACTATCAGCCAAAGCTTTTGACTGATCCATTTCTTCACCCAACATATCATCAGTCTTACTAAGCATGTCTTGAACCTTTTCCAAGATTCTTTGTTGTTTAGTGGAAAGGGAAGCAAGTTTGACATAGCTGGGGCCAAACTCATCACCTGATTCATCATCACTAGTTTCAGAAAGATAGCATTCAGTTACCTTAGCACCCCCTGCCATGAGGCATGGTGAAGATGAAGACGGTTCAGGTGGAAAGGTCATCTCTTTAAGGGACTCCTTGTAGTCATCAAGCCAAGCATCATGACGATTAAGATGACTATCATAGACCTCGGCAAGTCGGTCCCAGATTAGCTTCGCGTGATTGAGGTGCATGACGTTCCTGAACTGATTTCCGGACAGGCAGGAGCAGATGACATCCTTCGCAGTGAGGTTTAGTAGAGTGTACTTACGAATATCATCAGCCTCCGCCATCTTGCATAGATCGGTGAGACCA
This sequence comes from Triticum dicoccoides, assembly GCF_002162155.2. Taxonomy (NCBI): domain Eukaryota; kingdom Viridiplantae; phylum Streptophyta; class Magnoliopsida; order Poales; family Poaceae; genus Triticum; species Triticum dicoccoides. Next base: position 331,856,759 of record NC_041383.1, on the reverse strand, counting down.
ATCTCGGTGACGGTCCATAGTTCGCTGTCCATAGCCATGAGTCGCTTCTTCATCATGGCTTTCCACCGGGGATACTCATGATCGTCAAAGGTGGGGCAAGATACATTCCTCAATCCTGCAGTCGACATAGCTAAACTCCAGGTGGTTAAACCGAATCACACAGAACAAGGGAGTACCTTGCTCTAATACCAATTGAAAGTGCTAGTTATCGACTAGAGGGGGGTGAATAGGCGATTTTTAGGAAAGTCTTCAAAACATGGAAGTTTCGAAGACAAACGATAGAAACAGCCTAATTGATATGCAGCGGAAGATAAACTACAACAAGCAAGCCATAATCAAGTATGCAATAGCATTAACGTTTGAAGATTAATAGCAACTAGGTAGTAGGATCAGGATGGAAGATAGTATGAAGCCAATCAACAATAGTAGTCAAGCAATGAAGTCAATCGGATAAAACAATAAGCAATGACTTCACGAAGACAAACTCAAAGTAAAGGAGGGAAGAGATAGAACCAGTTGCTTGTGGAGGACTCAGGATTTGTTGGACCAGTTCCAGTTGTTGTGACAACTGTACGTATGGTTAGGGAGGCTGAGATTTAACTCAGAAGACCGTGTCTTCACCTTATTCCCCTTGAGCTAAGGTCACTTAGTCCTCGCCCAATCACTTTGGTAAGTCTTCAAGGGAGACTTCCAAACCTTCACAGACTTCGTTCACTCGGCAATCCACAATGACTCTTGGATGCTCAGAACGCGACGCCTAACCGGCTGGAGGATACACAGTCCTCAAGTGTAATAAGTCTTCAGGTCACACAGACAGAAAGACTTCAGTGATGCCTAACACTCTTTGGCTCTGGGTGTTTGGGCTTTGTCCTTGCAAGGATTTCTCTCTCTCAAATGCTTCGAGGTGGGTTGCTCTCAAACGACAAAAGCCGTATACAAACTCTGAGCAGCCACCAATTTATGGTGTAGGGGGTGGGCTATTTATAGCCACCAGGCAACCCGACCTGATTTGTCCAAAATGACCCTGGTTCACTAAGGAACTGACACGTGTTCCAACGGTCAGATTTCAAACACACACGGCAACTTTACTTGGGCTACAAGCAAAGCTGACTCATTCAACTCTGGATAAGATTTTCTCTCATTGTCTTCGCTCGAAGACATAGGATTTGGGTTGAGCATCACTTCAGTCACTCTGACTTAGTTCACTTGGACCCCACTTAACAGTACGGTGGTTCCTGTGACTCAACAAAGAAGAAAGGAAACGACGAAACCACACAGTCTTCGCGCTCCATTGTCTTCACGTAATGTCTTCTCATGTCATAGTCTTCAATATGAATATCTTCTCATACCACCATTGTCTTCAATGTCTTCATACATTTTTAGGGGTCATCTCCGGTAGGTAAACCGAATCAATGAGGGACACTACCTACGTTATCCTGCAATTCTCACAAACGCATTAGTCCCTCAACCAACTTTGTCGTCAATACTCCAAAACCAACTAGGGTTGGCACTAGATGCACTTACACCAACCCGACTACACATCAACTCGCGGGTACACTCACGTGATGGGAAACGTTGCATGGAAAACAAAAAAATTCTGCGCACACGCAAGATCTACCCATGGAGATGCATAGCTACAAGAGGGGGAGAACATCTACATACCCTTGTAGATTGCTAAGTGGAAGAGTTTATCAACGTGGTTGATGTAGTCATACTCCTTCACGATCCGTTCTGATCAAGCACCGAACATACGGCACCTCCGCGTTCAGCACACGTTCAACTCAATGATGTCCTCGCATTCTTGATCCAGCCAGAGGGGTGACGTAGTAGAGGAGTTCCGGCAGCACGACGGCGTGGTGACGATGGTGGTGAAACTATTTTTGCAAGGCTTTGCCAAACACAACGGTTTTAGAGTGGATGATGAACTAGAGGGAGGAGATTAGAACCATACTGGGCTTCTAATTATGAGGATTAGAGGTAGCTAGGGTAGCTCTAATTAGTCAACTCTGACCAACTAGAACTAGATCAACTAGAGGAGGTTCAAAAACTTGTGTTCTAGGGGCTAGCCCTGCTCCTCTATTTATATGTTGAGCCCTCGGGTCGTTACTTGGGGAGAGGGCCTCCCCAAAGTCGGTTTGGAATGCAAGGAAGAGTCCTTGGATTGGAGCACCAGACGCCATGGTCCTTGGTGTCTAGCCCAGACGCCATGGTCCTCGGCGTCTAGCCTAGGGCCAAATGCCAGGGTCCCTGGCATCTGGTCTCGGACCTCCGCAAAGCTTCCTTTTGCACCGACCTAAAGACCCGTGGGCCTTACCTCTTGGCCCAACCATCATCATATATACCTCCGGACCATTCCAGAGCTCCTCATCATGTTCGTGATCTTATCCGGGACTCCGAACAACATTCGGTCACCAACATACATAACTCATATAATACTATATTGTCAACGAACGTTAACCGTGCGGACCCTATGGGTTCGAGAATGATGTACACATGACCGAGTCGCTTCTCCGGCCAATAACCCATAGCGGTACCTGGATGCCCATATTGGTTCCTACATATTCTATGAAGATCTTTATCGGTCGAACCTTTATAACAACATATGTAGTTCCCTTTGTCTGTCGGTATGTTAATTGCCCGAGATTCGATCGTCCGTATCTCCATACCTAGTTCAATCTTGTTACCGGCAAGTCTCGTTACTCGTTCCGTAATACATCATCTTGTAACTAACTCCTTATTCACTTTGCGTGCAAGCTTCTTGTGATGTTTTATTATCGAGAGGGCCCAGATATAGCTTTCTATCATAGGGAGTGACAAATCCCAATCTCGATCCATGCCAACTCAACAGACACCTTTAGAGATACCTGCACCTTTATGATCACGCAATTATGAAGGGATGTTTGATACACACAAGGCATTCCTCCGAAATCCGGGAGTTGCATGATCTCATGGTCGAAGGAACATGTATTTGACATTAATTAAGAAAGTAGTAGCAATAAACTGAATGATCATATTCTATGCTAACAGATGGGTCTTGTCCATCACATCATTCTCCTAATGACGTGTTCTCTTTCTCAAACAACAACTCATGTCTATGGATAGGAAACCTTAACCATATTTGATCAACGAGCTAGTCAAGTAGAGGCTTACTAGGGACATGGTATTTGTTTATGTATTCACACATGTATTTAAGTTTCCGATCAATACAATTATAGCATGCATATTAAACCTTTATCATGATTAAGGCAAAATAATAATAACCACTTTATTATTGCCTCTAGGGCATATTTCCAACAGTCTCCCACTTGCACTACAGTCAATAATCCAGATTACATAGTAATGAATCTCACACCATGGAGTCTTGGTGTTGATCATGTTTTGCCCATGGAAGAGGTTTAGTCAAAGGGTCTGCCATATTCAGATCCGTATGTACTTTGAAAATATCTCTGTCTCCAACCTTGACTTGTTCACGAATGGAGCTGAAGTGTCGCTTGATGTGTTTGGTTCTCTTGTGAAACCCTGGGCTTTTTGGCTATGGCAGTTGCTCCAGTCTTGTCACAAAAGATTATCATTGGACCCGATGCACTGGGTATTGCACCTAGATCAGATATGAACTCCTTCATCCAGACTCCTTCATGCGCTGCTTCACATGTAGATCCTGCCACGATGCTCTGCTTAGAACTGCACCAACTGACAGCTCCACCATTCAATATAAATATGTATCTGGTTTGTGACTTAGTGTCATCCGGATATGTGTCGAAGCTAGCATCAACGTAACCCTTTACGACGAGCTCTTCATCACCTCCATAAATGAGAAACATACCCTTGCTCCTTTTCAGGTACTTCAAGATATTCTTGACCAGTGTCCAGTGATCCACTCCTGGATTACTTTGGTACCTCCCTTGCCAAACTTATGGCAAGGCACACATCAGGTACACAACATGGCGTACATTATAGAACCTATGGCTGAGGCATAGGGAATGACTTTCATTCTCTCTCTATCTTCTATCGTGGTCGTACTTTGAGTCTGACTCAATTTCACACCTTACAACACATGCAACAACCATTTCTTTGACTGGTCCATTTTGAACTTCTTCAGAACTTTGTCAAGGTATGTGCTTTGTGAAAGTCCTATTAAGCGTCTTGATCTATCCCTACAGATCTTGATGCCCAATATGTAAGAAGCTTCACCGAGGTCTTTCATTGAAAAATTCTTATTCAAATATCCTTTTATGATATCCCGAAATTCTATATCATTTCCAATCAACAATATATCATCCACATATAATATTAGAAATGCTACAGAGCTCCCACTCACTTTCTTGTAAATACAAGCTTCACCGTAAGTTTGTATAAAACCAAATGCTTTGATCACCTCATCAAAGCACATATTCCAACTCCGAGATGCTTGCACCAGTCCATAGATGGATCGCTGGAGCTTGTGCACTTTGTTAGCACCCTTAGGATCGACAAAACCTTCTGGTTGCATCATATACAACTCTTCTTTAGGAAAGTCGTCAAGGAATGCAGTTTTGACGTCCATTTGCCAGATTTCATAATCATAAAATGTGGCAACTGCTAACATGATTCTGACAGACTTAAGCATCGCTACGGGTGAGAAAGTCTCATCGTAGTCCACCCCTTGAACTTGTTGAAAACCTTTTGTGACAAGTCGAGCTTTGTAGACAGTGATATTACCATTAGCATTTGTCTTCCTCTTGAACGTCCATTTATTCTCAATGGCTTGCTGATCATTGGGCAAGTCCACCAAAGTCCACACTTTGTTCTCATACATGGATCCATCTCAGGTTTCGTGGCCTCAAGCCATTTGTCGGGATCTGGGCTCATATTAGCTTCTTCATACTTCGTAGGTTCGCCGTTGTTTAACAACATGACTTCCAAGACAGGATTACCATACCACTCTGGTGTGGTACGTGTTCTGGTTGACCTATGAGGTTCGGTAGTAACTTGATCTGAAGTTTCATGATCATCATTTGCTTCCTCTCTGGTTGGTGTAGGCATCAGGGAACGGTTTTCTCTGATGTGCTACTTTCCAATTCAAGAGAAGGTACAACTACCTCATCAAGTTCTACTTTCCTCCCACTCACTTCTTTCGAGAGAAACTCCTTCTCTAGAAATGACCCATTCTTAGCAACAAATATCTTCCCTTCGGATCTGTGGTAGAAGGTATACCAAATAGTTTGTTTCGGGTATCCTATGAAGATGCACTTCTCCGCTTTGGGTTCGAGCTTATCAGGCTGAAGCCTTTTGACATAAGCGTCACATCCCCAAACTTTAAGAAACGATAGCTTAGGTTTCTTGCCAAACCATAGTTCATACGGTGTCGTCTCAACAGATTTAGACGGTGCCCTATTAAACATGAATGCAGCTGCGTCTAATGCATAACCCCAAAACGAAAACCTAGGGAAATTTGAGGAAGCTCAAAAAGAAAACTAGTGGGTGTGCATCCAACTTGCTTGCTCACGAAGACCTAGGGAAATTTGAGGAAGCCCATCATTGGAATGTACAATCCTAGTTCTATAATGAAAAATTCCCCCTAGTATATGAAAGTGATAGGATAGGAGACTCTCTATCATGAAGAACATGGTGCTATTTCGAAGCACAAGTGTGGAAAAGGATAGTAACATTGTCCCTTCTCTATTTCTCTCTTTTTTTGGGGCTCTTTGTCCTCTTTTTTATTTTAAGTCTGGAGACTCATCCCAACTTGTGAGGGAATCATAGCTTCCATCATCCTTTCCTCCCATGCCATAATGCTCTAATAATGATGATCATCACACTTTTATTTACTTACAACTCAAGAATTACAACTCGATACTAGAACAAAGATATGGCTCTATAAGAATGCCTCCTATAGTGTACCGGGATGTGCAATGATCTAGCATAGCAAAGATATCAAAAAAGGGCAAGCCATGAAAACATCATGCTAGCTATCTTACGATCATGCAAAGCAATATGACAATGATGGTGCGTGTCATAATAAACGGAACGATGGAAGTTGCATGGCACTCTATGTCGGAATGCCTATGGAAATGCCATAATAGGTAGGTATGGTGACTGTTTTGAGGAAGGGTATATGGTGGGTTTAATGCACCGGCGAAAGTTGCATGGTACTAGAGAGGCTAGCAATGGTGGAAGGGTGAGAGTGCGTATAATCCATGGACTCAACATTAGTCATAAAGAACTCACATACTTATTGCAAAAATTTATTATCCATCAAAACAAAGTACTAATATGCATGCTCCTAGGGGAGAGGTTGGTAGGAGTCAACCATCGCGCTCTCTTGACCTCCACACAAAAGGATGACAATCAATAATAAATCATGCTCCGACTTCATCGGTTCACCATACATGCATGCTTCGGGAATCACAGACTTTAACACAAGTATTTCTACCAATCCACAATTACTCACTAGCATGACTCTAATATCACCATCTTTATATGTCAAAACAAATGCAAGGAATCAAACTTCTCATATATTAAATGCTCTTTATGAAAGTTTTTATTATATCCCTCTTGGATGCCCATCATATTAGGACCAAATTCATAACCTAAGCAAATTTCCTTACTTTTTTTAGACTCTCAAAATAATATAAGTGAATCATGAGATTTCATCAATTTCTACAAAATAAAACCACCACCGTGCTCTAAAAAGATATAAGTGAAGTACTAGAGCAACTGCCTAGCTCCAAAGATATAAGTGAAGCACATTCTGATAAATTCACAATTAATGTGTGTCCCTCTCAAAAGGTGTGTGTAGCAAGGATGATTGTGGAAAACTAACAAGCAAAGACTCTTATAATACAAGATGCTCCAAGCAAAACACATATCATGTGGTGAATAAAAATATAGCCTCAAGTAAATTTACTGATGGATTGAAGACGAAAGAGGGGATGCCATCCGGGGCATCCCCAAGCTTAGCTGCTTGGTTGTCCTTGAATATTACCTTGGGGTGCCTTGGGCATCCCCGAGCTTTGGCTCTTGCCACTCCTTATTCCATAGTCCATCAAATCTTTACCCAAAACTTGAAAACTTCACAACACAAAACTCAACAGAAAACTCGTAAGCTCCATTAGTATAATAAAATAAATCACCACTTTAGCTACTGTTGTGAACTCATTCTAAATTATATTGGTGTAATATCTACTGTATTCCAACTTCTCCATGGTTCATACCCCGTGATACTACCCATAGATTCATCAAAATAAGCAAACAACACATAGAAAACAGAATCTGTTAAAAAATAGAACCATCTATGGTAATCTAGAAATTCCGTATACTTCTGTAACTCCAAAAATTCTGACAATTTAGGAAAATCTAGGAAATTTGTATATAAATCTTGTGTAAAAAATTCAAAATTTTATCACGCTTCTGTGAATTTTAACAATTCTGCTACTGGATGCAAAAGTTTCTGTTTTTTAGCAAGATCAAATCAACTATCAGCATAGACCATCCCAAGGGTCTTACTTGGCTCAAACACTAATTAAAACACTAAAACACAATTACTACATAATTAATATTGCGTATTTATTGACAAACAGAAGCAAAAACAAAAAACACAAAGTAAAATTGGGTTGCCTCTAACAAGCGCTATTGTTTTACGCCCCTAGCTAGGAATAATGCATAGATCTAGGTATTATCATCTTTGGTATTCAATCCATAAGTAGCCATCATAATAGATTAATATGGTAACTTAAATTTCTTTCTTGGGAAATTTTCCTGGACCTTCCTTAAAGGAAACTGAAATATAATGTTTCCTTCTTTCGTATCAATAGTTGCACCAATCGTTCTAAGGAAAGGTCTACCAAGTATAATAGGGCATGTAGGATTGCAATCTATATCAAGCACAATAAGATCTACGGGCACACAATTCCTATTTGCAACAATAAGAACAACATTAATCCTTCCCATAGGTTTCTTAATAGTGGAATCTGCTAGATGCAAATTCAAAGAACAATCACCAAAATTATGGAAACCTAGCACATCACATAGGGTTTTTGGAATCGTGGAAACGCTAGCACCCAAATCACACAAAGCATTGCACTCATAATCTTTAATTTTAATCTTAATAGTATGTTCCCATTCATCATAAAGCTTTTTAGGGATTGTAACTTCCAACTCAAGTTTTTCTTCAAACGATTTCATCATAGCATCCACGCTATGTTTACTAAAAGCCTTATTTTGATTGTAAGCATGAGGTGAATTTAACATGGATTGCAAGAAGGAAATACAATAAATCAAATAAGAATTATCATAATTAAAGTCCTTCAAAACCAAAAGAGTGCCTTCATCACTACTTAAAGTTTTGACCTCGCCAATCCCACTTTTATCAATTTTTTCATTAATATCTTCACCCTCAAAATTATTGGGACGCCTTCTAGATAAAGTTGACTCATCTCCAGTCCCATATTTATAAAGTTTTATATTAGCAAACAAATATTCAATAGGAGTCACACCAATCACTTTAAGATCTTCATCATTATTATCGCAAAAACTAGAAGAACATGCTTTTTCTAGCCAATCACTCTTAGCACGCATCCTAGCGGTTCTCTCTTTACTTTCATTAATAGAGATTTGAATGGATTTTAGAGATTCATTAATATAAATTTTAGGTGTCATAGATCTAATTTTAAAAGAATCAATCTCATGAGAAATTCTGTCAATGCTCCTAGCCAAATCATCAATCTTAAGCAATTTTTCTTCTACCATAGCATTGAAAATCTTTTGAGAATTAATGAAATATTTAATATTATTCTCAAGATCAGTAGGTGTTTTAATATAATTTCCATAAGAATTGTTGTAGGAATTAGCATAATTATTAGAGGAATTACTAGGAAACAGCCTAGGGTTCAAATTACCTCTATATGCGCTATTACCAAAATTGTTCCTACCAACAAAATTCACATCCTTAGATTCATTATTATAAATTAGACAAAGGCATATCATTAGGATCAATAGGAGTACTCTTACTATCAATCAATTTCATAAGTTCATCCATTTTTCCACTCAAAGTATTAATTTCTTCAATCGCATGCACCTTTTTACTAGTAGAAGATCTTTCGGTATGCCATTGAGAGTAATTTGCCATAATATTATCTAGTAGTTTAGTAGCCTCTCCTTATGTGATCTCAATAAAAGTACCTCCCGTTGTGGAATCTAAAAGATTTCTAGATGCAAAATTGAATCCAGCATAAATAAATTTGTGTGATCATCCAAAAACTTAAATCATGAGTAGGGCAATTTCTTCTCATCAATTTCATTCTCTCCCAAAATTGTGCAACATGTTCATGATCAAGTTACTTAAAATTCATTATATCATTCCTAAGGGAGATGATCTTAGTGGGAGGAAAATACTTGGAAATAAAAGCATCTTTACACTTATTGCATGAATCAATACTACTTTTAGACAAGTATGGAAACCAAGTTTTAATAGCTTCAATTTAACAATATCATTATCCACATCATTTTTCTTTTGCATATCACATAACTCAATGAAAGTATTTAGATGGGATGCATCATCTTCATTAGGACTACCAGAAAATTGTTCTTTCATAACAAGATTCAACAAAGCGGCATTAATTTCATAAGATTCCGCACTAGTGGCGGGAGAAATCGGAGTACTAATAAAATCATTATTATTAGTATTGGAAAAGTCACACAACTTGGTATTTTCTTGAGACATCGTGACAAAGCAAGCAATCTAGCGCACAAGCAAACAAAAAGCAAACGGAAAGAAGGCGAATAGAAAGGCGAATATTTTTCTGACTTTCTGAAAATGTTTTAGAAGTGGGGGAGAGGAAAACGAGAGGAAAATGGCAAATAATGTAAATGCAAGTGATGAGAGTATATGATAGGTACATGGTAGGCTTGATGTAGAACCTCCCCAGCTAAGGCGCCAGAATTCTTCCAGCTGCTTCTTGAGCTTGAGTTCATTTTTCCCTTGAAGAGGAAAGGGTGATGCAGCAAAGTAGATATAAGTATTTTCCTCGGTTAAGAACCAAGGTATCAATCCAGTAGGAGGCACAAGCAAGTCCCCAATATATGCACCTTCACAAACTAAAAAACACACACAACGTGATAGAGGCGAGGGTCCCGATCTTTCGATGAGATGATAACAATCGATTTGGTGGAGCCGACTTTGACGATCCGACTAGAAACGTGCACGATGTTGCACCTTAGCAATCGCTAAACCAATCTCCTGAGGTTTACTGACGATGCTGGAAGCACGATCAGCCTGACCACAAAGGTCTATTCATGCACGCAATTGAAGAACGAGCAATAATATGATAATGCAATCGGAATATTGTGAATATAGATGAAGTATTGATAAAGGCAGGGATTCGAGAGCAGTCTTGGTCTAGTTGTTGGACACAAACAAAGTAGATGAAGTTGCAATTGCTAACTTTTAACTAAAAAAATCCCCAATCTAAACGGTGCCTTAAGGGTTGTATTTATAGGGGGAAAGAGAGGGGATTTCGTCCACCCTTGGCAAGGTGGGACTAAAACACCTCCTAAGTCGTTTCCCCTACAATATGGACCCTAAACATAGCCCATTAAGAGGTATTTCGAAAATACATGGGCCTAGCCCAAAACTAAGGTGACACAACACCAATAATAAGCTATGGACAAAATTTATGAAATACAGGTTTTATATTTCGTCCATCTTCTTGTACGTCATCATGGTGGTTTCAAAGTGTAGAAATCTCCTTCAGAAAGTCTGTTCTTGTTACCTTCGCTGCGCCTTCATCATAGTGCTTGATCATGCTCCAATGTCCATTCTTCTTGTCCATACTAGGTGCTTCAACTGTAACCAACACAAATATATCTCAGTTAGGTAGCATCACATTCTCATGAACATTAGAAACATTACCAAGAAACGAGAGTACCTGATAGTTTAACTGGCGTGCGCTAGCTCTAGTAATTGGTCCAATAATAGGTATAGTAGTAGGGGTTGTGGGTGTGACTTTGCTAGCCATGTCCTCATCATCCTCCCCTTTTTCAGAACAAAGTCGTCCTCAGTGTTGCTTAATCTGAAATATGGCTAACAAAAGAGACAAGGTGTACATTTTGTATATGTATATGTCATCCATTTTTACTAATCTCAGTTGTGGCACATGTGACACAGTTATACAAGAGCACCTTTCAAAAGTCGTGAAATATAAATCCAATATAATATCACAAGAAGTCAAAGGCATGAAAATATGGCAAATCAGTTTGCACATAAAAGTGAAGCTCTTAATCATAACAAAAGATTGCCAATGCTCATCATTAAACCATCCCAACCTTGATGAACCATCACCAAGATTAGAGGTCATATCAAAATGATTAAACATTGGCACAACTATTTTCAAACGTATTTGATCCTAATCTGATTTATTCCCTGATTCACAAGGTTCTTTCGCATCAATGATTAATTCAATGGGTTCACTCAAAATTGTTTGATCACATGGCAAAGTCAAATCATGAACATAGTCCTCTAAAATAGCTGGCGTAATCAAAGTAGTGGTTAGCTCATCGCATGGTTCAATTAAATTGACAAGGCATTCATCATATTCAGGTGGAGGTGGAAGATCGGTACCTTTGTCATTACCTCTTATGATCAACTCAGATGATTAGGCACACTCGGAGGTGATGTGTCACATGGTGGAGGTGATGTAGTCCTCAAAACAACGGATGTGGTTGTCATAGTATGCCTAGTAGTTGAAGGAATAACCGTATCATCTTGTGGAATGTGCACCTTGCACTTGTTCTCCTTGTGGGAAACATGTTGTTTTATTTCCTGTTCAGCTTTACAAGCAAGATGAAACAAACGATACATAGGATAACACTCTTCATGAATTAGTATCTCCTGAATATCACGGTTTCATCCTCCCAAAATCTATTCATAAAAGCATCTTCAGTTTCCTCTAAAAAGGAGTGCAACAAGGTAGTTTGTAAATCATCATAATATTTTGTTACAGTGTCACTACCTTGTTTTAAATGTTGTAGTTTTTTTAATCATGCCACGAGTATAATAAACATCCACGAATCTATCTCTATGACAAGTTTTAGATCACCCCAACTAGTAGGTACATAGTCAGGGTATAACCGACAATGTTCACTCCATCAAACAGTAGCAAAATCAGTGAATGTACCAACCACGACCTTAACTTTTTGACATTCAGAAAAATTATGGGAAGCAAATGTATCATTTATTTAGAATTCCCATTCAATATATAAATCAGGTTTAAAACAGCCATTAAAAGGTGGTATGGAAACAAGAACCTGATTCTGCACATTTTGATGTATTTGTACATCTTGGAATGGTGGTTGCATTTTCTGAGCTGAGGTCACGTCTCCAACGATCGATGAAGCCCAACTAACTCTGGAACCTGACATGATTAGTAGAAACAATAAACAAAATCCAAGAATAATGTTTCTATGAACTACTGAGACGTGGTGGTAAAACGCTCGGAGTAGAGCAAAAATTAAAGTCTTGCAAGTTTTTACCATGCAGCAGGTGGTGATCGGCAACCAACGGTGTCAAATAACTCCAAAAATTGGGTAAAGCGATTGCCAGGTGAATGTATGTATGCACGCGTAGAAATATGTGGAGCTCGGTTGGCTGTATATAGGTGGGAAAAAATGCTACAACCACGATAATTAATGCAAGTTGAATAATCACTCAAAGTGATCGAGTGCTGGTCCTAGGATAGACTATACTAGAGACGTGAGCCTAAGACACAGACAAAATTCACGCACTGACTTGAACTGGGATTTCTTTCTTTCACAGAGGACCGGATCAACGGAAAGGGCAAAAAGAAACAACTTTAGAAACTGTGCAATTTTTTTTACCACAGCCAAAGTACCTTTTCTTTTTCTTAGGGAACCACAGCCAAAGCACTAGGACGTACTAGTAGTAGTCTATAGCACATCAAGGCACACTTTTTTTAGTGTCTCCACATGGAGTTGATCGTGGCGAACAACTCCCAAATGAACCTCTCACGTTTTTTTTAATAAAAACTCCACGGATCTGATTCCCAAAGCCACGGATCCAACCTTCCAAACCAACTCACTTGCTTTTTTCTTCTTCCAAACAAGCAAGGAATATCTGAATATCTTTCTGTCCAACAACTCCTCGTTATTTCCTTCCGAACTCTCTCTCTCTCTTCTTACGCACCAAAACTTGCCCTTTTATTCTGGTCGGTTGTTTCCTTTCTCTGGCAGATCCAATCTCTCTAAGGAATTCGTTTTTTGATATCTGTCCTTGTTTTATTCAGTGTTAATAGTAACGCATCAGAAGGCACTTCCCACGAGAGAAAAAAACGAATTTGCCTTATCTGACCAACTCTCTCTGATTTTTTCTTTGATTCTGTCTAAGACACATTTAGATGTGACATATTTATGTCACATCTAAACTAATGTCCACTATGTTTGTGGTTTTTTTTATCCTTGGTTATTTTATTTCTTGTTGCTGCATTATCTATTTGTGAGAGCTTAGATGTGACAACCTTAAAAAACATCTAGATGTGAATTAGATAAACTGTTTTTCATTTTGCTCTTTCTTGTACGCGCCAATCCGGACCTTCCAAATATGCAAAGTTGCTTTTCTTGTACGTACCCCTTCAATAAAAAATATTTTGGCCGATCAGAACTTGCCAACTGATACTCCCTCCATCCAGAAATACTGGTCATCAAAATGGATAAAAAGGATGTATCATTACCTTTTTATCCATTTGATGATAAATATTTTCGGAAGGAGGAAGTACTTCATGGCACAAATCCAAACAGCAACAAACTCTTGTCAATCACGTGATGCACTAGTGGCCGATAGATTTCTGAATTATTTTTCTTTGCAAACTCTAAACGTGCCCACTACTTCTCTTGGGATACGCACAAGATATCTCAAAATAGAAGAGTCCAATCAAAGGGATCACAACCACTTCGTTTTTTAACTTTCATGTCTCTTGCGTGGAACACTTCTAGACCGAATCTGAACACCTCTTTTTTTCAACTGAGCACGACCTGGCTCTTGTGTTTTTCAACGAAGAATAACGTGTCACAACAAACCAGGATTCTCTTCCTGAAACTTTTGAGCTGCAGTTTTTTATCTCTCTTGCCTTTTTCTTGACGGAAAAACTAACGCCCACACGTATGACATCTTGCACATCACCTACATGCCTCCATCACCACTCATTTTGCCACATATAAACAGATGACATTAGCAGAAATCTTTTTGGTTTTTGATTTAAAAATGTTTTATCTCCTAATTAAAAAATTAAACTAAAAAACTGTTTTCATCATTAAATCCGTCTCGACGAGATCTTCAAAACTAGATCTCATGTTGATATGTTTCGACAAAAAAAAATCCCCAAAAGTTGTCATGATGTTTACACTGTAGTTTACATAGTGCTTAAACTAAAGTTGCCATGTGGCAATTTTAGTTCATAGAGAATGACAATTTTAGGTTTTTTGATGATGGCAATTCCAGTACTTTGACTATGAAATTTATTTTTTCTATGAACCATGGTAATTTTAAGTGTATGTATCATGACAATTTTAGTTTATGGTTCATGACAAGTCTAGTTTCTTAATTCCCCGTTTTATAATATGTGGAAATTTACTTTTAAATGTAGAAAAAAATAGCTGAAACATATCATAGCAACTTCAGTGTAAACATTATGTCAATTCATATGCAATAGACATGGCAACTTTTAACCCAAAAAGAAGTTCATCGAAATATATTGATATGAGATCTAGTTTCAAAGATCTCATCGCGAGGGATTTAATGGTGAAAACGGATCTTGAATCGGATTTTTCATTTAAGAAATAAAATACTTTTAAAACTAGAAATCCAAAAAGATTCCCACATTCATGCATGTGGTGACGTGACGCAATTTGTATGTTATAGGGCGTGTGGGCGAGTTTGGCTCCCACCACACGTGTGGGCGTTAGCGTTGTCCTTTCCTGAAGGAAGAGGTAACGTGCAATAAAGAAACTCCAGTGAGTCTGGTCTATTCCGAATACAATCTATTTTGAAAATCAGAGACGCACACGTTGTACTCGGAATCCCAATCGTGCCATTTTCCCTGCCAAAACTCTTTCATTGCTTGTCCTTGTTGTATATTCTATCTCCTTGAAACTCTGATCCCTTTTGTTTAACTTCACCACCGAAAAATGCCAGCAAATAGAACAATTCTGCTTCTCCTCACGCACAGAATTCGAGATGTGATTGATGCGACTAGTGCTCAAAGTGACAATTGATGCAGCGGCGGCGGAGAATATCTGCATGAACACAATGGCAAGCTGATGCAATGGGTGTGGTGTGACGGAGGGGGAAGATGACAAGGCGGATGCGAAGTCGGATGGTGCAAGCAGACCAAACATGACACGGCGTGACTAGAACTCGAAACAGTAAAAGTATAGACACTAAAAACCAGCAACTCGACACATGATGCAACCAAAAGTTCAACAATGCAAATTTAAGTGATAATAGCGAAAGGCTCAGACTGTCTGGGACACGGATGAACTAATCTACAATTTTTTGTGGCTTTTTATTGGACTCTAGGTATGAAAAACAGATGCAATCTAGACTACGAAAAACTAGAAAATCTCATCGAGCAACCAGAAAACTGATACCACTTGATAGAGGTGAGGGTCCTGATCTTTCGATGAGACGATAACTATCGATTTGGTGGAGTCGACTTTGACGATACGACTATAAACGTGCACGATGTTGCGCCTTAGCAATCGCTAAACCAATCTCCTGAGGTTACTGACGATGCTGGAAGCACGATCAGCTTGACCACGATGGTCTATTCCTGCACACAATCAAAGAACAAGCAAGAATATGATAATGCAATCGGAATATTGCAAATATAGATGAAGTATTGATAAAGGTGGGGATCCGAGAGTGGTCTTGGTTTGGTCGTTGCACACAAAGGAAGTACACGAAGTTGCAATGGCTAACTTTTAACTAAACAAATCCCCAATCTAAATGGTGCCTTAAGGGCTGTATTTATAGGGGAATAGAGAGGGGATTTCGTCCACCCTTGGCAAGGTGGGACTAAAACTCCTCCTAAGTCATTTTCCCTACAATATGGACTCTAAAAATAGCCAAATGAGAGGTATTTCGAAAATACTTGGGCCTAGCCCAAAACTAAGGTGACACAACACCAATAATAAGCTATGGATGAAATTATGAAAGACATGTTGTATATTTCGTCCATCTTCTTTTATGTCATCATGGTGGCTTCAAAGTGCGGAAATCGCCTTCAGAAAGTCCGTTCTTGTTCCCTTCGCGTGCGCCTTCATCGTAGTGCTTGATCATGCTCCAGTGTCCATTCTTCTTGTCCATGCTAGGTGCTTCAACTGTCACCAACAAAAATATATCTAAGTAAGGCAGCATCACATTCTCATGAACATTAGAAACATTACAAGAAACAAAAGTACCTGATAGTTTAACTGGCGTGTGCGAGCTCTAGTAATTGGTCCAATAGGTATAGTAGCAGGGGTTGTGGGTGTAACTACGCTAGCCCTCAACACAACGCGAAAAAAGGATTGTCAATCCCTTCACGGTCACTTGCAAGAGTGAGATCTAATAGAGATAGATTTAAAAGATAAGTAAAAAAGCAAAATAATGTAAACACAAATAAATTACAACAAGGTATTTTTGGATTTTTTGCTCTATAGATCTGAAAATAATATGATGAAAAATAGACTCGGGGGCCATAGGTCTCACTAGAGCCTTCTCTCTTGAAGAAAACATACGGTGGGTAAACAAATTACTATTGAGCAATTGATAGAAAAGCGCAAAGTTATGACGATATCTAAGGCAATGATCATGAGTATAGGCATCATGTCTGTGACAAGTAGACCGACTCATGTCTGCATCTACTACTATTACTCCACACATCGACTGACTCATGTCTGCATCTAGAGTATTAAGTTCATAACAATAGAGTAACGCCTTAAGGAAGATGACATGATGTAGAGGGATAAACTCAAGCAATATGATATAAACCCTATCTTTTTATCCTTAATGGTAACAATACCATACGTGCCTCACTACCTCTACTGTCACTGAGTGAGGACACCGCAAGGTTGAACCCATCACAGAACACCTCTCCCATTATAAGAAAAACCAATCTAGTAGGCCAAACCAAATCAATAGATCAGAGAGAAATATGAAGCTATATCAATCATGCATAAAAGAGTTCAAAGAAGACTCAAATAATATTCATAGATAATCTGATCATAAATCCACAATTCATCAGATCTTAACAAATGCACTGCAAAAGAAGATTACATCGAATAGATCTCCAAGAACATCGAGGAGAACATTATATTGAAGATCAAAGAGAGAGAAGAAGCCATCTAGCTACTAGCTATGGACCCTTAGGTCCATGGTCAACTACTCACGCATCATTGGAAGGGCAGCAAACTTGGTGTAGAAGCCCTCCGTGATCGAATCCCCCTCCGTCGGAGTGCCAGAAAAGGACCCAAGATGGGATCTCACGAGAACAGAAGCTTGCGGCGGCAGAAAAGTATTTTTGGTGTGCCCTATGGTATAGGGGGAATATTTGAGAATTTATAGTGTTTCCATTAGGGTTAGAGTAGCCACGAGGGGGGGCACAAGCCCCTTGGCCACCCCGCCCCCTTAGGGGCGCACCCCCAGTGCTTGTGGCCCCCTCGTGGGTCTTCTGGCCTCCTCCCCATGTCTCGTGGATTTCTTGTGGTCCAAGAAAAATCATCGTGAAGTTTTATTCTGTATGGACTCCGTTTGATATTGATTTTCTGTAAAAGTCAAAAACAAGGAGAAACTGGCACTAGGCACTAGGTTAATAGGTTAGTCCCAAAAATAATATAAAATAGCATATTAATGCATATAAAACATCCAAAATATATAGTATAATAGCATGGAACAATAAAAAACTATAGATACGTTGGAGATGTATCAGTGGCACTGTACAAGTTGTAATTACATGGTGAAGAAAGTTCTAAGGAAAGCCTGTCCACTTTGGGGCAGGTGGGGGTCTAAAAGGAGCAGTAAGGCTAGTGCAAGGAGTTTACAAAGTTGAGCACAAAAGGCTTATGCGCCTCTTTAACTCTGTGCTGAAGGAGTTGAAAGTCTTTTTTTAACCTATCAAGCCAAGGCCGTGGGGAGGGGTCAATTGATATGAAATATTTATTATTCCTTTCCTTCCATAAGCTCCAAGCACCCACAGTGAATTTCTCCAAGAACATTGGCGAGGGGTGTGCATTTTTCTGGTCCTTGATAGCTTGTAGGTGTCCAGGAAAAGGATCCCAATTTATGGCCAAGACTGTCCAGCATCGGCTGCTGGAAGAACATGTAAATATCATATGCTCCACCATATCTTCAATGTTAAGCCCACAGAGGAGGCAGTTGTGGTCATCTCCTATGTTATGGTGTCGCCTTTTGAACATATTCCGAGTGTTGAGCCTATCATTGAAGAACAGCCATCCAAAGACCTTCAACTTCGTTGTGCATTTGGATTTCCTGTTCCACACAAAGAGTTGTTGCGATTAGACCTCCATGTAGAAAAAATGCTAGTACTCTGTGGATTTAAAGATAGTTTTCCCCAAATGTAATGCCACACGTCCAAGGCACTAGTCATAGGTTGGAAGGAGGTGGCGATCGCCCGCATGTGTCGGACCTCTGCATGGGCTTGAGGGGATAGAGGAAGATGAAAGGCCTCCCAAAGTGATGTGATCCCCAAGAAATCTTTGACTGAGACATCCTCGTTTGAAGTATAGGAGAAGCACGTGGGTGTGATTCCTGGAGGATCTCATTTGACCATAAATCTTTCCAAAAAAGTGTCGTGGTGCCAGAGACGATATTGACATGCGAGATTCCTCTGAAATTAGGTGAGACCTTGAGCACGTCACACCACCAAAATGAGCCAATAGGATTAGTAGCATGCAGGATTTCTGGCTATAGTATGTGTCCCAATGCAAGTGAGTTGCACCCAAGTTCCATTTCTTTCCCTTGCCCTTTTTCTTGAAACGGATGGTCTTGTTAACCATCAACACTTGATGCTCTTTCTAGATTTCTACCTCCGATGATTTCAGCATCGCGAAGAGCTCGGGAATTGTTTTCGTCATCCCTTGCATATTATATTTCATCACGAAGCCTTTGTAGCTTGGTGGCAGTGACTGAAGAACTTTGTCAATAACACTCTCAACTGGAAGATCAATTCCCAGCTGAGTCAAGTGGTTGTGGTACCCAGACATTCTGATTATGTGTTCACTGACAGAATTGTTCTCCTCCATCTTACAACTAAAGAACTTGTTGGAGACTTCATATCTCTCAACCCGGGCATTAGCTTGAAATATCAACTTCAGCTCTTGGAACATCTCATATGCTCTGTGGCGTTCAAAACGCTTTTGAAGTCCCGGTTCCAAGCTGTAAAGCATGGCACACTGAACTATCATGTAGTCATCAGATCAAGCCTGCAAGATGTTCATAACATCTGCATCAGCTCCTGCAGCAGGTCTGTCACCTAGCGGTGCATCAAGGACATAATTCTTCTGTGCAGCAAATAGGATAATCATCAAGTTATGGACCTAGTCCGGGTAGTTGCTACCATCATCTTTTAACTTAGCTTTCTCTAGGAACGTATTAAAACTCAAGTGAACGGTAGCATGGGCCATTGATCTACAACATAGATTTGCAAAGACTATTAGGACTAAGTTCATGATAAATTTTAGTTCAAATAATCAAATTACTAATGAACTCCCACTTAAATCAACATCCCTCAAGTTGTCTAAGTGATACATGATCCAAATCAACTAACCCATGTCCGATCATCACGTGAGATGGGGTAGTCTTCAATGGTGAACATCTCCATGTTGATCATATCTACTATATGACTCATGTTCGACCTTTCGCTCTCTAGTGTTCCGAGATCATGTTTGTACATGCTAGGCTCGACAAGGTTAACCCAAGTATTCTGCATGTGCAAAACTGGCTTACACCTGTTGTATGTGAATGTAGAATCTATCACACCCGATCATCACGAGGTGCTTCAACACGACGAACTTTCGCAATGGTGCATACTCGGGGAGAACACTTGTATCTTGAAATCAAGTGAAGGGATCATCTTACAATGCTACCGTCGTTCTAAGCAAAATAAGATGCATAAATGATAAACATCACATGCATTCAAAATATGTGACATGATATGGCCATCATCATCTTATGCTTTTGATCTTCATCTCCAAAGCAACTGCATGATCTCCATCGTCACCGGCGCGACACCTTGATCTCCATCGTTGCGTCAGGGTCATCTCACCAACTATTGCTTCTACAACTATTGCTAACGCATAGCGATAAAGTAAAGCAATTACATGGCGCTTAGTGATTGACACGCAGGTCTTACAATAATTAAAGACAACCCTAAGGCTCCTGCTGGTTGTCGTACTCATCGACATGCAAGTCGTGAACTTCTTATAAAACATGATCATCTCATACATCAACATATATCATATCACGTCTTGACCATATCACATCACAACATGCCCTACAAAAAAAGTTAGACGTCTTCTACTTTGTCGTTGCAAGTTTTACTTAGCTGTTACGGGCAACTAGCATGAACCGTTCTTACCTATGCAAAACCACAATGGTGATTATCAAGTTTCTATTTAACCTTCTGCAAGGACCACCGTAATCAAATTAGATGCATATAAAGTGGGAGAAACAAACACCCGCCAGCCACCTTTATGCAAAAAAAGTTGCACATTAATCGGTGGAACCGGTCTCATGTACGTGGACATGTAAGGTTGGTCCAAGCTGCTTCATCCCACAATACCGTCGAATCAATAAGTAAAAAAACAAGGTAACTATTAATAAAAGTGGGCAAAAATGGTATTGCAATGCTTGAAAACAAGGCCTAGGGTTTATACTTTCACTAGTGCAAAGTCTCTCAACAATGATAACATAATTAAATCATATGGCAGTCCCTCAACGTGTGACAAAGAGTCACTCCAAAGTTCCTATTGCGGAGACAATAAGGTAAAATTGCTTGTAGGGTACGAAACCACCTCAAAGTTATTCTTTCTAATCAATCTTTTGAGCTATTCCTATAAGTGTCACAAACATCACTAGAGTTCGTACTAAAATAACACCATATGATACACAACAATCAACCCTAATGTCACCTAGATACTCCAATGTCACCACAAGTATCTGTGGGTCAATTATATGATATGCATCAAACAACTTAAGATTCATAATATTCAATCCAAGTATTCAACACAAAGAACCTCAAAGAGTGCCCTAAGATTTCTACCGGAGAAACAAGGACGAAAATGTGCATCAACCCCTACGCATATATTACCCCAATGTCACCTTGGGAATCCATGAGTTGAGTGCCAAAACATACATCAAGTGAATCAATAGAACACCCCATTGTCACCACGGGTATCCCATGCAAGACATACATCAAGTGTTCTGATAAGTCTCCAACATATCTATAATTTTTTATTGTTCCATGTTGTTATATTATCATTCTTAGATGTTTTACAATCCTTTTTACAATCATTTTATATCATTTTTGGTACTAACCTATTGACATAGTGCCAAGTGCCAGTTGTTGTTTTCTGCTTGTTTTTTACATCGCATGAAATCAATACCAAACGAAGTCCAAACGCAGTGAAACTTTTTGTGGATTTTTTCTGGACCAAAAGACACAAGATGGGCTGAAGAAGTACCAGAGGGGTGCCTCGAGGGGGGCACAAGCCACCAGGGCGCGCCTGGAGGCCCAGACGCGCCCAGGTAGGTTATGCCCACCTTGGTGGCCTCCTGCACCGCCTCTTTGCTCTATAAAATACCCCAATATTCTAGAAACCCTATGGGAGTCGACGAAAATCAATTTCATCCGCCACAATTTCCAGAACCACCAGATCCAATCCAGACACCATCATAGAGGGGTTCATCATGTCCATTGGTGCCTCTCTAATGATGCGTGAGTAGTTCATTGTAGACCTACGGGTCCGTAGTTAGTAGCTAGATGGCTTCCTCTCTCTAATTTGATTCTCAATACAATGGTCTCTTGGAGATCCATATGATGTAACTCTTTTTACGGGGTGTTTGTTGGGATCCGATGAACTTTGAGTTTATGATCAGATCTATGTTTTTATCCATGAAAGTTATTTGAGTCTTCTTTGATCTCTTATATGCATGAGTGCTTATAGCCTCGTATTTCTTCTCCGGTATTTGGGTTTTGTTTGGCCAACTTTATCTATTTATCTTGCAATGGGAAGAGGTGCTTTGTGATGGGTTCGATCTTACGGTGCTTGATCCCAGTGACAGAAGGGGAAACGACATGTATGTATCGTTGCTATTAAGGATAACAAGATGGGTTCTATTTCTACATAAATAGATCCTTTCTACATCATGTCATCGTTCTTATTGCATTACTCAGTTTTTCCATGAACTTAATACACTAGATGCATGCTGGATAGCAGTCGATATGTGGAGTAATAGTAGCAGATGCAAGCAGGAGTCGGTCCACTAATTTTGGACGTGATGCATTTATAATGATCATTTCCTGGATATTGTCATGCATATTTTAAGTTCTATCAATTGCCCAACAGCAATTTGTTTACCCACTGTTTGCTATTTTTCTCGTGATAGTGAAACCTTCGGGCCCGGGTCTCTTCTTTAATATATTTGCCTTCACGATCTATTTTTATTTTCTTTTATTTTCAGATGTATTAAACCAAAAATACAAAAATACCTTTCTGCAATTTTTAGTAATTTATTTTATCTCACGTTCCCGCGAGATCTATTTATCCAATCTACTACAATTTTACCTGTCTTTTTACCCGTGAGGGATTGACAACCCCTCTCTTACGTCGGGTTGCAAGTATTTGTTCTTTGTGTGCAGAAGCTGCTTACGTGGTGTTGCATGGTTCTCCTACTGGTTCGATAACCTTGGTCTTATCACTGAGGGAAATAC
This sequence comes from Triticum dicoccoides, assembly GCF_002162155.2. Taxonomy (NCBI): domain Eukaryota; kingdom Viridiplantae; phylum Streptophyta; class Magnoliopsida; order Poales; family Poaceae; genus Triticum; species Triticum dicoccoides. The sequence continues at coordinate 331,833,780 of NC_041383.1, read as the reverse complement.
CTACCATTACTGTGCTGCATCATCCCTTCCTCTTTGGGGAAATACCGACGTAGTTCAAGCAAACATCAAAAGGAATTTCTAGTGCCGTTGTCGGGAAGACATCATAAACATCCACCAGGTTCCTAATGACAAATGTCATCTCCTTGCAATTTACATTATTTGCCAGTTGCCTCTCATTTCCTCTCCCCCACTTCACAAAATATTGCCGTTTTATTCGCCCTCTTTTTCATTCGCCGTTTTCTCGTCAGATCTGTTTTCGAGTGCAATCTTATTGTGTAGTCACCATGACTCAAGAGAACACCAAGTTGTGTGATTTCTCAAATACCAACAACAATGATTTTATTACCACTCCGATTGCTAATCCCGCCACTAATGCGGAGTCTTGTGATATTAATAGTGCTTTGCTGAATCTTGTTACGAAAGATCAATTTTCCAGTACTCCTAATGAGGATGTCGCGTCCCATCTTAACACATTCGTGGAATTATGCGATATGCAAAAGAAAATAGATGTGGACAATGATGTTGTGAATTTGAAATTATTTCCGTTTTCTTTGCGAGATCGCGCAAATTTTTTGGTTTATTCTTTGCCTCGCAATAGTATCGCTTCTTGGAATAAGTGCAAGGATGCTTTTATTACTAAGTATTTTCCGCCCGCAAAAATCATTTCCCTTAGAACCCAGATCATGAATTTCAAGCAACTTGAACATGAGCATGTTGCACAATCTTGGGAAAGGGTGAAATTGATGCTAAGGAATTGCCCAACTCATGGGTTAAATCTTTGGATGATCATACAAAAAATTTATGCGGGGTTGAATTTTGTTTCTCGTGATCTTTTAGATTCCACCACGGGGGGTACTTTTATGGAAATTACTTTGGGTGAAGCTACTAAATTGCTAGACAATATTATGGCAAATTACTCACAATGGCATACCGGAAGAGCTCCTACTAGTAAAAAAGTCAATTCAGTAGAAGAAATAAATTCTTTGAGTGAAAAAGTTGATGCTCTTATGAAGTTGGTTGCTAATAAAAGTGCTCCTATTGATTTTAATGATGTTCCTTTTTCTACTTTGATTGAGAAAAATAGTGATGCCATAGATGTGAATTTTATCTTGCGAAACAATTTCAATAACAATGCTTATAGAGGTAATTTTAATCCTAGGCCTTTTCCTAGTAATTCCTCTAATAATTATGGTAATTCCTATGGTGATCCTTCTTATAATAATAATAATAATAGGAATACATATGATCTTGTGAATAATATTAAATAATTTATCAATACTCAAAAGGTTTTGAATGCTACGATAGAAGAAAAACTGAATAAAGTTGATGATATGTCTAGAAGTATTGATAGAATTTCTCATGATGTAGAAACTCTCAAGATGAAAAAATGTGTGCCTAAGGTTGAAGAATCAATTAAAGCTCTTTATGTTTCTATGGAAGAAAGTAAGAAAAGAACCGCTATGCTTAGAGCTAAAAGAGAATTTTTAGAAAAAGCGTTTTCTAGTGATTTCTTTCATTAAAGTGATGAAGATCTTAAAATGATTGGTGTTTCTTCTATTGATTCTTTGTTTAGTGAAATTAAGATTGATGAAAAATGGACTGGAGAAGAGTCAACTTTAGCTACAAGGCTTCCCGATAATTCGGAGGGTGAAAATCTTGTTAATTTTTTTTGATAAAAGTGGGTTTGAAGAGGTCAAAACTTTAACTAGTGATGTGCCCGCTATTTTGGATTATGAAGACTTTAATTATGATAGTTGCTCTTTGGTTGATTGTATTTATTTGTTGCAATCCATGATAAATTCACCCCATGCTTATGAACAAAATAAAGCTTTTACTAAACATATTGTTGATGCTATGATGAAAGCTTCTGAAGAAAAGTTGGAATTAGAAGTTTCAATTCCTAGAAAATTACATGATGAATGAGAACCTACCATCAAAGCCAAAATTAAAAATTATGAGTGTTTTGCTTTATATGACTTGGGTGCTAGTGTTTCTACAATTCCAAAATCTTTATGTGATGTGCCTGGTCTTACAAATATTGAAGAATGCTCTTTAAATTTGCACTTGGCTGATTCTACTATTAAAAAGCCTATGGGTAGAATTAATGATGTTCTTATTCTTGTAAATAGGAATTACTTGCCCATAGATTTGATTGTTTTTGATATTGATTGCAATCCGTCTTGTCCTATTGTACTTGGTAGATCGTTTGTACGTACTATTGGTGCCGTGATTGACATGAAAGAAGGCAATATTAAATTTTAATTTCAACTAAGGAAGGATATGGAACACTTCCCTAGAACAAGAATTAGGCCACCATATGAATCAATCATGAGGGCATCATATGGATCTAGAACTAAAAATGACAACACTTAGATCCTTTGCATTATGCCTTGCTAGGGGCGTAAAACGATAGCGCTCGTTGGGAGGCAACCCAACTTGTATCTTTTTGCTTTTTGGTTTTCTTGCTGTTTTCAATAAAATACCCAATTATGCCTCTGATTAGATGTGTTTTTTGGTTCAAATTAGTGTTTGTGCCAAGTAGTGCCTTTTGGATGATTTGGGTGAGAGTTGATTTGATCTTGCTGAAAAACAGAAGCTTCCGCGCTCACGAAAATAATTCCCATTTTTAAGAGAAGAGTGCTTTTGAGTTGATTATTTTGTAGAAGATTAATATACAAATTGTCCATGTTGTCCTAATATTTTAGAATTTTTGGAGTTACAGAAGTATTCGAAGTTTCAAGGTTGCTATAAATTGTTCTGTTTTTGACAGATTCTGTTTTCTTTGTGTTGTGTGCTTGTTTTGATGATTCTATGGTTCCTTTGAAGAGTTTTTGCCATAGAAAAGTTCGAATACAGTAGATATAATGCAAAAATAAAATATGAATGGGTTTGCAACAGTACTTATAGTAGTGGTTTGCTTTCTTATACTAACGGATCTCACGAAGGTTTTGTTGAGTTTTGTGTGATTGAAGTTTTCAAGTTTTAAGGATTAGAAAAAGGCTAAGCTTGGGGATGCCCGAGGCACCCCAAGATAGTATTCAAGAAGTAGCAAGCAACTAAGATTGGGGATGCCCCAGAGTGGCATCCCCTCTTTCTTCTAACAACCATCGGTATTTTACTTGGAGCTATATTTTTATTCGTCACATATTATGAGTTTTGCTTGGACTGTCTTGTATGATATGAGTCTTTGCTTATTTTGCTTTGTGTTTTAAGTCTTGAATTCTTGCTGGACACACTGATACGTCTCCAACGTATCTATAATTTATGAAGTATTCATGCCATGCTTATAATATTTCCACATGATTTTGGTATGATTTGATTAGAACTAACGCGGACTGACGCTGTTTTCAGCAGAACTACAGTGGTGTTGTTTTTGTGCAGAAATAAAAGTTGTCGAAATGCGCTGAAAATAAACAGAGATTTTTTTGGGAAAATATAAAAAAATACTGGAACAAAAATCTACCGGAGGGGGGTCCCGTGGGCTCCACGAGGGTGGGGGTGCGTCCACGCCCCTAGGGCGCGCCCTTGTGCCTCGTGGACTCCCCGTGGGGGCCCCCTGACTTGTTCTCGATGCCAATCTCTCCTATAAATACCCAACCCTCCAGAACATAACCTAGATCAGAAGTTCCGCCGCCGCAAGCCTCTGTAGCCACGAGAAATCAATCTAGGCCCTCTCTGGCACCCTGCCGGAGGGGACCATCATCACCGGAGGCCATGGAGGAGGATCCCGGAGGGGCCATCATCGCCATGAAGGCCATGGACCAGAGGGGGAACCTCTCCCCATCCAGGGGGGAGGCCATGGAGGAGGAAGCACAAGGGGGATGTAACGACCCGAATCTGATAAGATTCAATGTCTCTGTGCTCACCGTGCTAGTCCCTGGATCGATTCGCTAGCACACACAGTACATATGAATATCAAATAACAAGTGCATCATTTACTATAACGTATGATCCAGAATTTATAAAGTATTACAAACTGAATAGCACATGGCTAACTTATTCAATAATAACAGCGAAAATGTAGCATAATAGACGATGAGTCCCGTCAATGCCCACTGGTAAAAATGTTGAGTGAAGACTCGCGACCCTACTGTATCTCAATGATCATCTGAAAATCCTCCAACATGATAAGTTGCAGCCACAAGGGTCAATACATTGAATGTATTGGCCAATCACACAATAAGATATAGCAAACCTACATCCACAAGTAAAGTATGACAAACAAAACACTCAAGTTAATTTGGAGAAGAAAGTCTTCACCTACCTCCACTACCTGAACTCACAACCACCCCTAATTCATTCACCCAAGATAACCCCAAAGATTCTAAGTAAACATGACAAGAACTTCAGAAGTATCTCAAATGCGCTCTATCAGTGGCGCATTCTCTAGGAACAATAGAGCGCTCTGCCAAGGACGCATTCACCTGATTTAAGTTCCAAAAACTAAACCTCGCCTCAAGTGCGCTCTGTCAATGGCGCATTCTCTAGGGACAATAGAGCGCTCTGCCAGTGATGCATTCACGTGGTTAATAATCCCGAGCCTACGGCTATAAACACTCACCACTTTCATGGATCACTCAACACATCCCACGTCTACCATGGCAAGTTGATCACACCATCACATAATACAATCAATATCAGAATATGACAACAGAGAACATACAGATCAAACCAAGCACATGTCATAGAATAAAAATCACACATGCATACTAGAATATAGGATAAGCAAAATCAAAAGTGCAAACTTGCCTTGAACGGTGTTGAAGTACTCTAACGATTAATTCTGATCCGCTTCACACTTCGGACAATCTATACGATAACGAAGGCACCTATAAATAAACCGCATTCACATAACACCACATTAAAGTCAACAGCAAGGAATTCAAATAAAACTTAAATAACAGAACATATCAGTAGGTATATATTATCTACATGCTAGTAGGATCACAATGCAAAAAGAATCAACTAATTTGGATCAACGGTTTAAAAGATATGGCCTCCGGAAGATAAATTCTAAATTTGAGCAAATTCAAATTTAAACAGTTCAAAAATGTGAAATCTTGGTTCTACGATATTCTCCTGGTCACTATGAGTACACAGGAAAAAGAATCAATGAATTTGGAGTTACGGATCTCAAGATATACCTAAATGAACATTTGATATGGAATCTGTCAAAAGAATATTGTGTCAAAAATAGATCTTTTCGAAGAACTGCTGCGGCTGTGGATGTGCCACGTGGCGCATTACTATTGCCGTTGATGTGTTCGCTGTGGAGGTTAAACGATGGACGGCCGCAACTTAACAGATAACGATCCGGAAATAAAAAAACACAGATGATCTAATCCCGACCGTTTAAAGAACATCGGACGGCAGGGAGACGTGCTCACCTGAGAACAGAGCTGGGCGTCGTCGGAGTTGGAGAAGGACGGCGCCGGCGGCTCGGTGGTGATACGGGCGACGGCTACAAAGGGCCTCCGGCTACACAGATATGACCTACGAGTGGAGAGCGCGACGGAGATGAAGTGGGTGACCTCCGACACAATTGGAGCTTGCTCCGGTGGCGACAGTGACCGGCTGGAGCGGTGACGGCGGAGTTGAGCTTCGGGTCGAGGTCAGTACGGTCGTTTAGATGCGTCCCTGCACGAACTAGGAGTCAGGGAGAAGGAGGAGACCAACTAGAAGTTGATAGAGCATGAGGAGGGGCTGTGAACCCACGGCAGCGACGAACTTGACCGGCGACAGGAGCTCTTGCAGCTAACTCCGGCCAGATCGGGACGAGGTCTTAGGGCACGGGAGGCGACGATTTTGGCGAAAACCGAATGAGAAGAACGAGGGGATTATTTATATGGAGTCAGGACAAGGCGAGGGGCAGCAGATCGATCGATTCGATTCGACGTGGGTTCGGCTCCTACAGAAGTTCAGAAGAACACGGCTGAGAAACAAAAAAAAATAGAAGAAGAAGAGGCGTGCGGGGTGAGTTGCGGTCTAAGTTGCTAGAATGGGCCGGCCTGCTAACCACAGCACGCTGCACTGCACGCTTGGGCGAAAATACAAACTGGGTTGCGCCCTAAGGCCCGGATGAACAGTAATATCTGCGAAGATATATTGTACAGGAAATATATCGCTAAAACTAAAACTCCAGAATAAATTCTAAAATACTATAAACACATAGTAAAATATTATATCTATGGTAGAAAATAATGAACATTTTTAAGACACAAATTCACTTTAAACAAATATATATATATATATATATATATATATATATATATATATATATATATATATATATATATATATATATTATGCAATACAAGCATATAAAGAGCATTATATAACAACTATAAAATAATTTTGTGTTTCTACAAAGCCAAAATAATTTATGTAGACTCTAGAATATATTCTTAGGATTTTCCAAATATAATGAATAGGGGAGAAGTCATATTATCTCCACTCCAAATATATTGCCTTGTTGGAAAATGCTTTGAATATTCAGAAAATTCTAATATGCATAGAAATCATGATAAAAAAGAATGATCCTATTAACATACCAAATTTGAAAATTTGGGATGTTACAAATCTACCCCCCTTCAAATGAATCTCGTCCTCGAGATTCGAGTTGGCTAGCAAAGGTTAAAGGTGCGTACTTGATATAATCCATACTCCAAAGTTCAAGGCTTACTCATTGCATATTTCAAAATCTCCCTTGACACGACTAAATATGATGCATCAATGCTGAAAGAACGGTCACAATACTTGATCTTAATTAAGAGTCTTACCAAAGACTGATGCATTATATGGTCTTCCTACCCTCGTGTGATTCACATGTCCACTTTCAAAGTGATCAATCTCCTTCTCTCCAGAATTCCCATTGTCAAAATTCATTTTCCTTAGCTCAGGAAAATTTGTTGAATAGTGCCCTGGGTTCCTGCATCTATAACAAAGTAACTGGCTTAGATCCTTCGTTGTGGGCGTCGAAAGGTCGTGGTCGTCGTTGCCATTCCTCTGACCATTGTGGTTGTGTCCATTGTTGTTGTGATGATTATGCCCATCATGGTTATGACCATTATAAATGTCCACTCTAGAATCATAGTACTTAGAAGATGCTGACGAATTATGGTGCTTCCATTGTCCTCCAGAGTTGAACTCTGTGTCGCTTGCCTTTCTCTTGCGGTTCTCCACCTGTTGAAACTTTCCTTCAAGTACAATAGCCTTATCAATAAGCTCCTGACAGTTATTGAATGTCGCCACTGTCAACTGAATACTCAACTCATCATCCAGACCTTCAAGAAATTTCTCATGTCTAGCTGCATCAGTGTTAACATCATTAGGGGCATAGCGTGCAAGATTATTGAATTCCTCCACATATGCATTCACAGTGCGACCTCCCTGACACAAGCTGCGGAACTCCTTCTTCTTCAGACTCATGGCACCAGCAGACACATGTGCGGCGTGAAAACCTGCCTGAAACTGCTCCCAAGTGATAGTAGCAATAGGATAAGTGACCAAGTAATTGTCCCACCATGCTGCGGCTGGTTCTTCTAACAAATGCGAGGCAAACCTCACTCTCTCTGCATCAGTGCAACCAACTGTCTCCAAATTCCTATTAACTAAGCGAAGCCAATCATCAGCCACAATAGGTTCACGGGTGCTAGAAAACCTCTAAGGATTCAACCTCAAGAAACGAGTAAGTGCATCAACTAGGGGTGGTGGTGGATTATTGTTGTTGTTGTTGTTGTTATTGTTGTTGTTCTGGTTTTGAACAAGTAACTGGATCAACTGAGTCTGTCCCTGAAGCAGCTGCTGCATGTATGGTGGTATGTCATTGTTGTTGTTGTCTCCTGAACCACTGCCTCTAGAGTTACGCCTCGGTGGCATCTGATGGGTGAGCAGGGGTGAGATATAGACAGAAATAGGTCTAAGGGGAAAACACTACCCATATGCTCATGCTAGCAACTAATACTCCAACAACAATAAAAGCAAACACTAAATTCACACAAGTCACCAAAACTACCCTAAATTAATCACATCAAAAGAGCACATATGATCAATCAAAGCACCCAATTGCATAATACAAACAATCCATGAAATATGACAACACGGAAAGCAATGACCAACCAAACACATGACATATCACACAACACAAGCAAAACCTACACGTAAGGTCATATCCACAAGAGATATGATCTCATCATACTAGCGCAAATCGTTTATTGAACACAACTTAGGAATGGTGGTCTGCCAACTAAACTCCTTAAATAACACTAATATATAATTCCAGGGGTCATCTATATTTGAAAAGTAAATATATGAGTACAAGAGTATAAACTAACAAGTAGACAACAAGTTGTAAAGTAATTTTTTCACTCCTATGGCTTTTCTAATCCATTTTCTAGGGTCACGACCTACAATCAACACACTGCTCTGGTACCATCTGTAATGACCCGAATCTGATAAGATTCGATGTCTCTGTGCTCACTGTGCTAGTCCCTGGATCGATTCGCTAGCACACATAGTACATATGAATATCAAATAACAAGTGCATCATTTACTATAACGTATGATCCAGAATTTATAAAGTATTACAAACTGAATAGCACATGGCTAACTTATTCAATAATAACAGCAAAAATGTAGCATAATAGACGATGAGTCCCATCAATGCCCACTGGTGAAAATGTTGAGTGAAGACTCGCGACCCTACTGTATCTCAATGATCATCTGAAAAATCCTGCAACATGATAAGTTGCAGCCACAAGGGTCAATACATTGAATGTATTGGCAAATCACACAATAAGATATAGCAAACCTACATCCACAAGTAAAGTATGACAAACAAAACACTCAAGTTAATTTGGAGAAGAAAGTCTTCACCTACCTCCACTACCTGAACTCACAACCGCCCCTAATTCATTCGCCCAAGATAACCCCAAAGATTCTAAGTAAACATGACAAGAACTTCAGAAGTATCTCAAGTGCGCTCTATCAGTGGCGCATTCTCTAGGAACAATAGAGCGCTCTGCCAAGGACGCATTCACCTGATTTAAGTTCTGAAAACTAAACCTCGCCTCAAGTGCGCTCTGTCAATGGCGCATTCTCTAGGGACAATAGAGCGCTCTGCCAGTGATGCATTCACCTGGTTAATAATCCCGAGCCTACGGCTATAAACACTCACCACTTTCATGGATCACTCAATACATCCCACGTCTACCATGGCAAGTTGATCACACCATCACATAATACAATCAATATCAGAATATGACAACAGAGAACATACAGATAAAACCAAGCACATCTCATAGCATAAAAATCACACATGCATACTAGAATATAGGATAAGCAAAATCAAAAGTGCAAACTTGCCTTGAACGGTGTTGAAGTACTCTAACGATTAATTCTGATCCGCTTCACACTCCGGACAATCTATACGATAACAAAGGCATCGATAAATAAACCGCATTCACATAACACCACATTAAAGTCAACAGCAAGGAATTCAAATAAAACTTAAATAACAGAACATATCAGTAGGTATATATTATCTACATGCTAGTAGGATCACAATGCAAATAGAATCAACTAATTTGGATCAACGGTTTAAAAGATATGGCCTCCGGAAGATAAATTCTAAATTTGAGCAAATTCAAATTTAAACAGTTCAAAAATGTGAAATATGGGTTCTACAATATTCTCCTGGTCACTAAGAGTACACAGGAAAAATAATCAATGAATTTGGAGTTACGGATCTCAAGATATACCTAAATGAACATTTGACATGGAATCTGTCAAAAGAATATTGTGTCAAAAATAGATCTTTTCGAAGAACTGCTGCGGCTGTCGATGTTCCACGTGGCGCATTACTATTGCTGGTGATGTGTTCGCTGTGGAGGTTAAACGATGGACGGCCCCAACTTAACAAATAACGGTTCGGAAATAAAAAGAAACACAGATGATCTAATCCTGGCCGTTTAAAGAAGATCGGACGGCAGGGAGATGTGCTCACCTGAGAACAGAGCTGGGCGTCGTCGGAGTTGGAGAAGGACGGCGCCGGCGGCTCGGTGGTGATATGGGCGACGGCTACAGAGGGCCTACGGCTACGCAGATATGACCTACGAGTGGAGAGCGCGACGGAGATGAAGTGGGTGACCTCCGACACAATTGGAGCTTGCTCCGGTGGCGACAGTGACCGGCTGGAGCGGTGAAGGCGGAGTTGAGCTTCGGGTCGAGGTCAGTACGGTCGTTTAGATGCGTACTTGCACGAACTAGGAGTCAGGGAGAAGGAGGAGACCAACCAGAAGTTGATAGAGCATGAGGAGGGGCTGTGAACCCACGGCAGCGACGAACTTGACCGGCGACAGGAGCTCTTGCAGCGAACTCCGGCCAGATCGGGACGAGGTCTTAGGGCACGGGAGGTGACGATTTTGGCGAAAACCGGATAAGAAGAACGAGGGGATTATTTATATGGAGTCAGGACAAGGCGAGGGGCAGCAGATCGATCGATTCGATTCGACCTGGGTTCGGCTCCTACAGAAGTTCAGAAGAACACGGCTGAGGAACAAAAAAAACAGAAGAAGAAGAGGCGTGCGGGGTGAGCTGCGGTCTGAGTTGCTGGAATGGGCCGGCCTGCTAACCACAGCATGCTGCACTGCACGCGTGGGCGAAAATACAAACTGGGTTGCGCCCTAAGGCCCGGATGAACAGTAATATCTACGAAGATATACTGTACAGGAAATATATCGCTAAAACTAAAACTCCAGAATAAATTCTAAAATACTATAAACACACAGTAAAATATTATATCTATGCTAGAAAATAGTGAACATTTTTAAGACACAAATTCACTTTAAAC